>NC_056594.1:4100096-4257596 GCF_018340385.1 Cyprinus carpio | reverse complement strand
CTCCACTGCAAATTTGGAGTCTCTAAGCTAATCCCTCTAATGCCACCAACTGTCCAAATTTGCATTCATGTTTATGCTAAAAACTTTTGAACTGTAAGGTCTAGAAGGAAAATTCTAGTAAATTTTCCTCTGGATCCTTGGCTCATTTTAAAATGTAAAAATCGTAAGGTCTAGCTTTTTCGCTATTTTTGAATAGTTAAAAAAACCTACTTTTTCGAACTTGTCCTAGACAGTTTGTCTGATTTTCACCAAAATTGGCTCAGATCATCTTCAGACCATGCTGGCAAAAAGTTATGGAATTCATGTTGATTAGTCAAACTGTTCTCGAAAAACGCCCAAACGAATATGAAGAAAAGCACATACAAATGCATGTGAGGCTATATCGCCGCAACAGTTTACCGTATTAAGACCAAACTTGGTGTGTATTATAATAACCATGACCTGAGACTATCTGCAGTTCCGTTGCAGCGCCACCTGGTGGTCTGAAGATATGAAAAATGGCTATTTCTGCTAATAACTTTTGAATGGTTTGACCAAAAATCACAAAACTGGTCTTTTTAGATTCGGTGTGGCATGCCGAGTTGAACCATATGCATTACATTACGAAACTCAGTATGTGTCTTCAGCACCACACCCTCAAAAAACTACTTTTCAATCACACTATATAAAACCTTAAACTATATCTAATAAAAATACAATCTACTTTTCAAGCGAACCGTAGAGATCGTGATCTTTTATGTCCTCATAATAATGTTAAAACTACAGCAATGACTGCTTATTAGATGACTGTGGCTGGTCAAATTATATCTCTATCATGTGTCTTTCATGCGTGGCGATGTATTTAAAAAACAACACATCGTGAGCTAGCAGTAGTACTGCGATGAATCGAATTTTTAGCTTCAGTTTCGATTTGTGCCGCAAGCTGTAAGCTGCAATCATTTCAAGCTGTAGGCTTTTGCCTCTCCTAAACTTAATGTATGTTCCTGTGGCTCAGTGGTAGAGCATTGCATTAGCAGTGCAAATGATTGTGAGTTCAATTCCCAGGGAACACACAAACTGGTAAAATAGATAAAAAATGTATAGCCTGAATGCACAGTAAGTCGCTTTGGATATAAGCGTCTGCTAAATGCATAAATGTAAATGTCTGCTAAAATGCATAAATGTAATTTCCAAATCAGTCCAATCATGCAATGTGACTGTCGTACAATGCAGTCTACTGTGAACAAGCTTTATTTTAAAAAAAGTTATTAAAAGTGCTTTAAATGCGAAAAAGTGACTCTTGAATGAATCACTTTAAAACTTTACTAAGAATTAACATATATTTGATTCATACAGTGATGCAGTGTTTAAAGTTTAACTCAGGCTTTAATGTAAATTTTGGTTGTTCGATGCAATACTGTTTTAAATTGTTCAAATAGGTAAGTCATAGGCTTGTTCCGCTCTGGATATTCTCAATAGTACATCTCAAAATTGGGAAGATTGCAGTTAAAGTTATAAAGAAATTTACAAAAATGCTAATAAGCTTTAAGTTAATAGAGCTATTGTAATGAAACTGGTCTCATTAAAGTTGTTTTTTTATGCGGAGAACATAGATACCGATATTGCCATGGTCAGCTAAACTTCCTGTCCACCATTTTAATTCATGTTGAAAACCTACTTTTTTTTTTTTTCAAACTCCTCCAAGACCGTTGGTCCGATTTTCACCAAATTTGACTCAGATCATCTTCAGACCATGCTGGCAAAATGTTATGGATTTCGTGTGGATATAAGAAACAGTTATCATTTAAAGCATCAACAAATTTCCTGGAATGATGCCAAACTGTGTCTGAGGCTGTATCTCTGCAAAGCTTTGACATATTGACACCAAACTTTTTATGTGCCGTTGTCACCTCACCCTGACCATGCCACATCAGTTTGGTCAAAGTGCCACCTATTGGTCAAAAGTAATAAACCATTCATTAACCACTAATAAATAAATTTCCTAAAAAGATAACTTTTGATTCAGTTAGCCTATTGGAACTGGTCTCAAAATATTCCTTGGGTCTTGCCGAGAAAATGCATACCAATTTTGCCATAGTTGGCTGAACTTCCTGTCCGCCATTTTGATTTATGTTGAAAACCTACTTTTTCAAACTCCTCCAAGATTGTTGGTCTGATTTTCACAAAAATCGAGTCAGATTATCTTCAGACTGTGCTTGGACTGCAGTTATATCTGATCAAATGCGCATTATTATTCTTAAGCTTGGGTTAAACTAATTAATTTTACTTTGTTGGAACAGCAGCTACGCTAATTATGTCTCTATTTGTTTCTCTGTTTTGCCACGGGATTTACACAAGCTCCAGTCTGGATCCAGAACACCTGAGAAGAGATGATGCCAACCCCTCAGAGGACCTCAGATGATGCTAACCCAGAGACCACATACAGAACTACCACATTCTGCTATAAGTTTGATGGCATCATATAATAATTGCTGTTAATAGTGTTCATCGTCTATTTGATAACGTCTTTAATTGATTTTTCCGTACATTTCTGCCATATGCACATAAACTGATCACCACTGATAAGCTACTACTAAATATTGTAGAAACGTAATTTTCTGTAAAGTTGCTTTGCAACGATTTGTATCGTTAAAAGCACTATACAAATATACTTGAATTTAACTGAATTGTGCTAACAAAAAGTTATGGATTTCATGTTGATAGACAAAACCATTTTTGCATGGTGCCGCAACAAATTGGAGGCATGATGGCAAACTATGTCTGAGGCTGTATCTTTGCAAAGCTTTGACATATTGACACCAAATTTTGTGTGTGCCATTTTCAACTCACACAGAATACACCACATTGATTTGATAACAGCGCCATCTATTGGTCAAACGTGATTTTAAATCACCATTAAATCATATTTAATAATGGTTGTATTTATGATTTTTCAGCCATTTTGACTAAAATCATTTTAAAATGGCTTCAAATACTAATGCAGTTGATCTGATGCTTGCTAAAAACTTAGAATTCTAACTTTTTTTTTCTCAGAATTGTGACATTATTTATTGAAATTCAGACATTTTGCCTCAGAATTGCAACTTTGTATCTCGCAACTGCGAGTTATAAACTTAGAATTCTAACTTTTGCAGAATTTAGAGTTTGTATCTCACAATTCAGTTTTTTTTCTCAGAATTGTGACTTTATATCTAGCAATTGTGAATTATTAATCATGAGATGTAAATGTGCAATTGCAAGAAAAACGCCCAAATTGTGAGATAAAAAGTTGCAATTACTTTTTTTTATATTTTTATTCCATGGCAGAAAAAAAAAAAAAATAATAATAATACAATTTTCGAGTTGTAAATTTGTTTAAATGACTTCTGAAGCTTTGGTTATGCATTTCCTATCTTATTACTTTGGGTGTAGTTTGCTCCGTTTAAAATCTTCATTGGTAAGCGAGTTTACCAGTTCTTAAGAATAACATCTACAATGCATTATGCACTGTACTATAAAAACAGTTTGACAGTTGCATTATTCTAAACTCTAGTTGCATTATCTATTCTATTTTACCAGTTCTTAAGAATAACATCCACAATGCATTATGTGCTGTACTATAAAAACAGTTTGACAGTTGCATTATTCTAAACTCTAGTTGTATTATCTATTCTATTTGCAGTGCTGTTTTTTCTTTCCCTTTTGATTTTACAAACTGAGCGCCAATCAAAATTATTTTCTGCGGTAATGGTAATGATAGTGAATAATAAGTGAATAACTGTGTCTTGCACAATGGTGCAGTAACTCTTTCACTTTGATCCAGCGGGGCACAGAGTTCTTGGGATTCAGTTACAAAAATGATCAAGATGCAGAAAATGAAAGAAAATCTGAGGCACAGGAAAGGACTTGCATAAAGTATAAGTGAGTACATTGCTAGAAGGCAATCAGTTTGTTTTAAACAAACATTTTTGGAACAAAATGAACCAAACTGTACCAACAGCCTTCTTATTTTAATAAACTGTTTCAAATCATAATACAGAAGACTGCTGAGTTCTGAGTGTGAGTGCTGATAATTCACAAATGGTGTGCTTTACATATCTACTGCAAATGAAAGACAAAGCTTAAAGAGTGACGGAAATTTTTAAGATGGGGAAAAGGGAAAAAAAATACGCACAAAAAAAGACTTTGATAGTGCATTGATAAGGCAATCAGTTTGCTTCTGAAACTATGGTTTCCTTTCACTATCCCATCAAACTCTGCCAATGAAAGAGAGAGAGAGAGAGAGAGAGAGAGATAATGTCAATGTATGTCTGTCCACGTTTTATCTGTCTACATTATTGTACATTTTGTCAACAATATCATGCATTATTTAACAAGCAAATACAATTTTGAAAAGGCATATATTTCACATGCCATCAAATTATATTTTACATTTTAGTGTCTATCCAAACATGCAAAACTGCATAAGGTGTGCCCAGGTTTCTTAGTATCACCTAGATAATATTAGTTAGTTTTGAATTAGTTTTTACTTTAATTTTAGTTAAAGTTTTTGTCATTTAATTTTTTTTTTAACATATCAATAATTTTTATTCATTTTTATTTTAGTTTTAGTTATTTTAGTACATCAAGCCTTGGCAGCTAGCTGAAATAAAATGACAGGTGTTTTTTTTTTTTTTTTTTTTTTTTTTTAATTAACTTAAACTTGCTTGTTTTATGGCTTCATTTCTATGTAAACTATAACTACCCGGATGTGTATCTTTTACTTCTAAGTAAGAACGTAAATGGCTTAACCCTATTTTTTTCCATTGACAGTGCAACTGAACTCTTTCCCTGGAATCACACTGCCACCTCTGTTTGATTCAAGTAATCTTAAATCATTGATTTACTGTTCATATGACCATGCACACAATCTTTTATATCCCTTTCATATTCTAATGTGATGTGTTTCTCTGGCAACTGGCCTTTAACACCCCTCTGTTAATGAGAGACTTTACTGTAACTCATTAACTTTAACCCTCAAATGTATGATACAGTATGTTAATTTATAATATCACTAGGCAGCAATACCCTGAAACTGTGAGATTCTGATTTATATGAATATAACAGAATACATACAGACACATTTTCAATGTCAAAGAAAGTTAAAAGTTAATAAGTATTGACACATTTAGCATAAATGCGCAAAATCATTTCCAAGCAATTACACTGTGATGCATTGAAACACAAAACCTTCATATAATTTAATGTTTCAATTCAAATTTATTCATAAAATCTGACACCATTCTTGACGCACTTATCTGGAAAAAACAAAAAACAAAAGCCGGTCTGATCAAAGTTAAACTACAAAATGCTATAATCTCATAAAAAATTACCCTGTAGCAGATTGTATCTAGTATCTTGCATTAATACACACATTATATATTTTACACCATATCCTTTTAAAAGCTGTCATTCAATGAAGCATAATAAAACCCCCTCATTTCTTGGGCAACGTGTACAGAACAAACGCCAAACACAGAGCGACAGAGCTCATTGTTAGGTATTACTCTGTAATGTTTTTGCATAAACAAAATACTCTTGGTTTAAGAATATACACACACAGGGAACAAAATGAGCAAAACTGTTCCACCAGCCTTCTTCTCCACAACAGCCACCAGCTTGTTTTAAAAAAACTGCTGAGTTCTGAGTGTGCTAATTCACAAACGCTATGCCTTAATATCTACTGAAAAGGAAATGCAGTGCTAAAAGGCTGAATATTACAATCATGCTCAAGTCAAATTATAACCTAAAATGAAAACCAAAAATATACATCATATCTAAATGAATAAAAGGCTGTCGTGCAAAAAATACCACTCTTTATTACTGTAATATATCTGGAAACACAATGAACTTAGCTAACGAATAAAGTTTAAAATTCAAATAATATACATGATATTTCACAACAGAAAGTCAATTTGTTATGTTTCATTTCTTGGCTGACAGAGTAATGAGAATTGTGTGTTTATTTTGTGAGATTCGTGTGTGTTTACTTATTTAAATGATAAATAATATATATCACATATATAAATAATAAATAAGAAAAAAAGCCAATATATTTAGTCGTTAAGGATAAATGTGACTTGGACATGTACAGTATCTGATTTTGTGAGATTCACTGAACAATGACTAAAAAAAAATTTGGCTTGAAAATGGGGATGGAAAAACGGGAATCATGAAACAGCCTAATGTTAATAATGTTAATAAACTTGCTTGTAATCCATTCATTAAAGAAAAACACATTATTTGATTAAATTTCCATTGCGTCCCTAAAGATTTTTAATGCACTCCTAAATTTTTCGCATGAGGAGCACGTGTTCCGTGAGTCAAGGTCTGCCTATATCAAATTCAACAAAAACTGCCAACACTACTACTTTATCAATTATGAAAAGTCCATCTAAAAATGATTAATTCCAATTTAGCAATACTGTATACTTCTAAAGTCAATTTGTTATGTTCATTTCTTTGCTGAATATCAAAATATTTATAAGTTACGTGGAGAATAGGCAATCATAAATCAGTTTTGTCAAGCAGTACAGTATATAGAAATCATGCACATAGTGTGTGAGACTTTACCATTCTTTTGTGGCTTGCCGTCATGCTGGAGCCACTAGATTTGAAGAGTGTGCCGTTCATATTTGTAGGTGAGAACTGGAATTTAGGTTCACTGTATTCTGTCATCGATGCCGGAGCTACAGAAGATGAAAAAAAGTTCGAGAAAATGCTAAAGCGAAATGCATGCTAATGTCTAGCTACAGAAGATGAAAAAAAGTTACAAATTACATAATTACAATAATTCACTATTGTCTACACTAGCTAATTAAACATGGTACCTTTAGTAAATGTCTAGTACACCAGTTGAGCTTTGTTTGTTTGTAGGGCCGAAAATCTCTAAGTATATATAAATATGCCTATAATAATAAAAAAAAAAAAAAACAATAAAATTATTATTATAAATACTAAAAAATAAAAAAAACCAAAAATTTAAGAAAAAAATCTAAAAAAAAAAAATATAATCATTTAATTTGATCTTTTATTTTAATAAAAAAAATCTAGAAACATCTAATTTAAAAATACAAATCAAAATATAAAAATATAAAGCTACAATAATAAAGTCAATTTCAAACCTAAAATATTAATTTTAAAGCGTTAAAACACCAAATGTTTATTTTAATAAACTCAATTTGAAACACTAGACATTTATTATAATAATCGCATTAAGCCATATCATGAGTTTGGTTTTATTCTGATCAATTATGCAGCACTATCCAAATGTCTCACTTACTGTATATGCAATAGAACTTTAATTTTCAAAAAAAAAAAAAAAAAATTGATAATCATGTCACTCTGCTAACAGAGTACATATACGATAGTTATTTATATATATATATATATAAACTACAAAAATAACTTCCTAATTCTTGTTCAAGTATACATGCAGTTCTTTGAGAAACTGCATATATTCTTGAAAGATTCTTTTGTTACATCAAATAACTATTTAAGTCAATACGTAAAAAACTTATATACAGCATTTAAAATGCACTCTTTCTTTTGAATATTAATGATTTTTATAATGTTCATTTTTATGTTTTGTTTTTATCAGCAACCCACATTCAGATAGGCTGAAATATCTTTAAACTTCATATATTTACAATAAAATACAATAAAAGTACAATAAAACGCAATCTGCAACTGTGTTGAACAAGACATATTATTAAGTTGGCTTGTCTTATTATTCTCTTAGAAAAAAAAAAAAAAAAAAAAACACTGGGGTATTAAATGCAACTAAATTAAATGCAAATCAGCAAACTTCTGAACTAGACAGCGCGTCGCTTCTAAACACTGGCTGGATCCCAATATTACGTCTGTGTCTCAAAGCTTATAGTGAGTGGCCTACCAAGAGAGCATAAGCTCACAAAATGATGCAGAGCTACAGTATATTCCTGGCTAATGACTGTTTAACAGTAGCAGTTCTACGATTTTTACAATTAAATGGAGTGAGTCTGTATACTGTTTTAAATACGTGAACTATTGTGAAGTACTTAAATGCAAAAAATAAAAATAAATAAATAAATTAAAAAAATAAAAGTTTAAATAATCTTTTTTTCATGCTTTAAAGAAGTACACATATTATACTACAGCACATGTAAAGTACTGGATTATTTATCTTATTACACATTACATTTAAATTTAATATATTTAAATTTAAATGAAGTAAAATGCAACATCATCTTTACAAATGTGTAATATATATATATATATATATACATACACACATACACACACACACACACACACACACATATACACATACAAGACATCGTTTTCAATAGAATGGCATTAAAGCATATTTTAGTTGATCATAAACGCTTGTCAGTACATTCAGCAGTGCACTTAAACCATATTTCAAAGACAATGGAAGTATGATGAATAGAATATTAAGTATTATGCAATTACACGTAAAGATACTTTAATGGTTCTAAAAGCTTTCTAAGGTTCAGCTAATTGCAATTAATAACTTTTTTACTGAAATAGATTTCCATTAAATTGTTCGATAAATAACATGTATTAAATGTTTGAAAACATTACATTCAGTTCACATTTAAGTATATTCTTTTAAAGTACATAATTTATTTACTAATTTCTCTTCAAGCATGCTAAAGCGCATTTCTTTTTCACAAAGGAAAGTTTGTTCGGTTGCAGTTTTCATTGTCGTGTTTTTTGTTATACAAGATTTTTTATTTATTTAGTTTTTGTTAACCTTTGTGTATTTGTTGTTGAGTGTTTACAAATCATACTAAAAGTTCACTAGAGATAAATAAATAAATAAAAAATAGTGTTGCATGCCCAAAGGGATAAACAATCAACACTGCTTAATAAATAACTAGACAATTCCCAATTGTTTATTAAAAACTACTATTATTATTTCTACACCACAATGTTTAATTGCTACATGCAAGTTAGAGTATGCTCATACTTGCTTCCAGCCAAATGGAACATTAATAAATGATGATGATGTCAAAACACAACTAATCTATATCCCACAATGCATGATATGATTATTTTTACAGTAATTAGTTATGAAACAGTGACCTTTAATTTACTGACTTCACTGGAAACATTCTTGATTGTATAATTAAATGTTTCACTGCAACATACTGTAATGTATTTAGGATGCGCGCAGCATTTAGGGACAAACTGTGAGTATGTCAGCCCCAAAAATGAAGTCTATGTATGCTTCTTGTTCACGAGACACACCACTGTTAAAAACTCTTATGTCTGAGATATTGATTACAAAAAAAAAAAAAAAGAATGCAGCTTTGCCATAAAGACCTGCTTGAACTTGCTAATGAAACATGTTTTAAGATACTGCCAAACAAGCATCCGTGCCAGGGAAGGTTTTTATTATTATTATTATTATTTTTATTATATTATTTTATTTTTTATTTTTTTAAAGCTGTAATATGTATTTCACGCTATCTTACTGGCATTATAACTAACGCATGTGTGCATATAAACAGCGCACTTACATGTTGGCGACGGAATGGAGTCTTTCTTGACCATCTTCGACTTGTTTCTCTTAATGGACTTCACCTGCTCCAGCACGCGCTGCTGCCCCGTCCGCTGCATTTTGTCGCTCGGCAGCACCAGAGAGGTGTCGTCCGTCGAGACGGTGGCCAGAGTCGAGCGAATCGGTTCGACAGTCATCGCTGCTCTCAGTGGTTCTTCCAAACCCGACAGGCTGTGCTGCGACAACACGAGTCTCCCGAGCGGCTACGGGATATAGTGAGAGCTTGTGCGCTTCAGTGGAGATTTGGGGACCACACCTAAGGTCACGCCCACTCGATGTGTCGCGCAGCGGACCAATCACAGGCCCACAGTCACATTTAAACCTGTCAATTACCTGGCGTTTCCTAGCAACCCGGTTTCCTACCTGGCATTGTGTGATAGTTGTCTGTGAATTAAAGAATTGTGGTTCAACTATTTCTGCCTATCTATAGAAACATGTTTGTTATATTCATGAAAGTGTGATATGCTGTTATTGGATAGTGTCATGTTCACATGCTCCAGTGTGGATGATGGGACTCTGACATCACACTAAAGTGACAGATCTTGCAGGCAACACTCCTATAAAGTCTGACATTCACTTAGCCTGCCACACAACAACACAGTATAACTCTACACACTTCAGTGAATAACAGTGCATCACCGTCCATGACACAGTCTACTTTAATGATCAAACACAGAAAGGGCTGCAACTCTATATTATAATCAGCCCTTCTTTTACAGCCACACCCGGAAATTTTTTTTTTTTTTTTTCTTGTACTGGATTGTTATATAACAAAAGGGTTAATATGTTAATTATTTTGTTTTAAATAGTATTGCTATGGCAATGGTTTCCCAAACTACTTCACTATCATAAAAACCTACTAGAAGCCAAAATCTTTACTTGTGTTAATTGCTATTGGAGTCTGGTGTAGCATTACTAAGCTTGGCATAAAATATCAATTACTCCCACAGTATGAAATGCTAAAATAGATAAATAAATAATAATAATAATAATAATAACTATAACAATATTTATTTATTTATTTATTTATTTTTGTATAATTATTATGCATTGATTTATGACCTCATAGTAGACTTCAAATTTAATGAAAATGAAAGTTGTTGTTACTGACTGTTTGGAATTTCTTTGGAACAAAATGAAAGCTAAAAATAAAAATAGCTTGCTAACCACAGAAAACAAATGCAGACTAAAAGGCTACAGACTATTTACACTCAGAAACTGTTATTGTTCACTCTTCAGTTCCACAAACCAGATATTAATTCATCACACAAATTTAATTTCATAACAATGTCTGAATATTTGTTTTAACATAACCTTTTTTTTGTTTGTTTGTTTTTTTGTAAAGATTTTACCTCTATGGTAAATATTCCATTCAATAAAAGAATGGATCTTAAATCTTAAACCAGGACAGGCTCTTACAGGTCAGGTTTATATATATATATATATATATATATAGATAGATAGATCTAAAAAAAAATATTATTATTATTTTTTTTTTTCACAATTTATGCTCTTGCACACAAGAACAAGAGCACTACCTTGTGGAAAGGGAGGGAATTAAGACAGTTAATACAGTTAATATGAAAATGCTTCAGAACAGTGATTTATTTATTCATGATTATGATGAAATGACATTCAAACAGTGTTTATTGGTTGCCTAAAATGTGGTCTAGTAATACTTCAACATCAAACATTTAAAAAAAAATTACTTAACTCTCTTTTGAGTTTCATTAAAATATCAGCAAGCACACAGTTTGGAGTGTCTTTACAGGCATAGACAAGCACAGAATTAAATAACTTCCCTCAAGGAAATAAACAGGGCTTTCCATTCAAGTGTTGAAGATTTTCAGATTGTTGAAATGCAAAAGAGCAGCAGCTCTGTGATGATTAATCTGTCTATTCACTGAGTTGAGGTAGTTATAACCTCAGAGCACTGATCTCAGATCAGCTCTTCAAGTTATATCCTAACAGCTATTATGTAACACTGATCTACAGTAACCTGATCCAGGACCAGCTCTTACAGGTCAGGTTTATTCCTCCCGTTTAAAAGGACTCAGCGGCTGGAGCTCTGGAGAACCATCTGAGGATGGGGATCCAGAGAGCCGACATCCTGTCAGTTTAGTCTGGAGGTCATTAGAAGTCAGCATCATCTGGTCATCAGTCTCTTTCAGGACTTTGATGTGTGTGGTGAAGAGCAGGTAGAGCATAGCTCCAGAGAGGAGCAGGCTCATGCACACAGCTCCCAGAAGCCCCAGCGTGCTGAAGGAGCAGAAGCAGGGCAGGAAGGCCATAGCCAGTGGCAACAGCAGTAAGAGGAGGCCGCTGAACATAAGATACGTGGCTTTGTCCCGCAGGGCCTCTGTCTGACACAGACCTTCCTTCACCACCGCACGCGCCTCTGCCACCACGTCCATCTGCTCAGATACAGCAAGTGCTGGAGGAAGATAGATAATCATATTACAAATGTCAACATTATTTCACAATATTACTGTTTTACTGTATTTTTGATCAGATAAATGTAGCCTCTGTGAGCATAAGAGACATAAGAAACCTCAACATCACCACTATAATAGGGAAATATAAAAATTATATTAGAGCTAAAGAACTTTAAAGGGATACTCCACCCCAAAATGAAAGTTTTGTCATTAATCACATAACCCCATGTCGTTCCAAACCCATAAAAGCTTCTTTCGTCTTCGGAACACAATTTAAGATATTTTGGATGAAAACCGGGAGGCCTGTGACTATACCATAGACTGCCAAATAAATAACAGTGTCAAGGTCCAGAAAAGATATGAAAGTCTTCGTCAGAATACTCCATCTGACATCAGACGTGCAATCTGGGTTATATGAAGTGACAGGAACACTTTTTGTAAGTGTAGAAAACAAATAACAAGTCCTTTGTCAACAGTCTCCTCTGTGTCTCTCCATATAACTGTATGCTGTGTATGCTCTTCTGTATCATCCACGCCACAAGGATGCGCTGTTTTCTTTCAAATCAAAGCTAAATACAGATAGAAACAGCGCATCCTTGTGGCGCAGCCGATACAGAAGAGGAGACGATACACAGAGGAGACTACTGACAAAGGAATTGTTGAATAAAGTCATTATTTTTGTTTTCTCCAGTTACAAAAAAGTGTTCCCGTCGCTTCATATAATCCAGATTGCACATCTGATGGCAGATGGAGTATTCTAATGACAACTTTCATACCTTTTCTGGACCTTGACAGTGTAAGTTACTTGGCAGTCTATGGGACAGTCACAGGCCTCCCGGTTTTCATCCAAAATATCTTAAATTGTGTTCCGTAGACGAACAAAGCTTTTATGGGTTTGGAACGACATGGAGGTAAGTGATTAATGACAAAATTTTCATTTTGGGGTGGAGTATCCCTTTAAAGTTGCATGTTATTGTGCAACCCAAGCCATACAATATCATACCATCTTCTACCAGCGATTAAGAGCTGTCATGAGAGAGCATTACAGCAGGTTTTCCTTGGTTATACTGAACTGCTCATTTATGCTGTTCTAAGCACTTTGAAGCCATACCAGTATGTGAGTCCTCACCGTTGCTTGATCCATGCTGTCTGCTGTCCTCCGAGTGCAGCAGGGCCAGTTCAGCAGTCAGAGCCTCATGGTCAGAATAAGGATAGGGTTTATTAGCCACTGGACCCTTGGTGGTGGAAAGAGACTCACATTTCATGCTCACTTTCTGAGAGCCCTGCACAAGAAAAAGAGAAACACAAACACTAATGTTGAGTATGTCATATGGAAAAGAGCAGCGTGAAAACTTTAAAAGTTTGTGGTTTGAAAGAAGTCTTTTCAAAAATACTGTAAAAACAGTAATATTGTGAAATATTATTATAATTCTAAATAATTGTTCTCTGATGTAATATATTATAAAATGTAATGTATTCTTATGACACAAATCTAAATTTTCAGCATCAATACTTAAGTCTTCAGTGTTACATGATACATTAAAAATTATGCTGATTTGCTGCTCAAGAAACATATTCATATTATTATCAACAGTTCAGCTGTGTGAAAACCATAATACATTTAATTTTAGGATTCTTTGATGAATAGAGGGTTCAAAAGAAGAGTAATTATTTGAAATAGAAATCTTTCCTAACATTATAAACATCTTTACTGTCACTTTTGATCACTTTAATGCATCCTTGCTGAATAAAAGTATTAATTTCCTTAAAAAAAAAATGTACTGACCCCAAACTTTTGAATGTAGTTTATATATAAATATAGAATTTCTTTTGAGATTATTTTACCTTCATGAGAATGTAGTCAATCCTGATGCCCTTCTCGAAAGGAATAAGGTCTTGCTTCTTTGAGAAGTGATTGGCTGCTATTAGCGTGTGACCATCTTCACAGCCCTGCCGAGAGCAACACACAGTGACGATTCCAATAAAAACGGGACACACAAACTGAATAAACATGTAAAAGGAAGTGCGCTCACATCAAACGTGTCTGTTTCAGTGTAGCAGTCTCTCAGCCCAGTGTGGGATCTGAGGAGTCGGTTTCCCAGGTCCTGAGGGTGCATGTTCAGATCCCCTCCCAGAACTACCAGGTCTGCTCCACACGACGTATGACTAAATAGGCCATACAGTATGCGTTTACTAAAAGCATGTGACCTCCTTTCTCTACAACACACTTAGAAAACACACTTGTTCTTACCGCACAAACTGCAGTAGTTCCCACGACTGCACCATTCTGTGAGGCAGGTATTCATCTTGAGCCCTGGAGTACTCTGCATGTAACTGAAAGGAAATCAGTATCATTACTGAAGGTGCATCGTCTCCAGTTACTCATAAATAAACACACCTCGAGACCTATTAAAGTCAGATCAGACTTACATGAGTTACATAGACGTGTGCCTTTAATCCAAAAATGTCTACAATGACCAACCCAACTGCTTTGCCTCCAAACCAGTCGCCCTGGTGCAGCTGAGATGAACACACACACACACACACACACACACACACACACACACACACACACACACACACACACACACATATAAAAGTGAATGCAATTCTTGCTGTGCTAAAACTTTGTTACATGAATCATTGCCTCTACAAAATCTAGTCATATTATGTCCCTTGTGGACATACTTTTAAAAAGATCACTTATTACAGAAATAATACACTTTATAAGAATTAAAGTGCAAACTGAATGTAATGTTTTCAGACACTAAATTGCATGTTAATTTAAATTAAATGAAAATGTATTGCAGTTTAAATTCATATTACATGCAATTAGCTGAACTTTAAGTACAGGACTTATGTACATATTTATATATAATTTCATAATTCTATTGTATGTTGATTCATATGGTTGAAGTGTAATGATGAATGTACTGACAGGCATTTATGATAAACAACAATATACTTTAATGTCATTTCTATTGAAACTTGTATGTCATATATTTAAATATATTTGTAATAAAACATTTGTAATGATGTGTAAAAATGTGTATTTTAGTATTATTTTGAAATGTATTAACTTTAAATGTAATATTGAATAACAATACAATTAAAATTATACTTTATATGTGCTTTAGTATATTAGACAACACATCAACATAGGTGGACTTCAAAGCATTTCATTATGCATTTTAATTTAATTTATATTAAATAATCTGTATTTTTTTATATACTTATAAGTTTTGAAGTACACTACAAATGCACATTCAATACAATTACTAAAAGCAGATTGACCAATCTGCATTAAGTATGCAGAAATAATGTACCATATATGGGTAGCCGTTGAGAGAGTACTTGTAGAGCAGAGCGTCCTGGATCCTGTGTTTGGAGAACACAGCAAGCCCACTGCCAAAGACCCCACTGTAAAAACACCACATACTCTCAGATACTAGAACATACAGCTACAAAATAACATGTGCCTTTAAGTATCTCTTACTGTATATACATGCCAGCAATCACACAGCTGCACTCATTTCTCAAGTATCATTAGGGAGACTGAAGACAAAAGCCTTTTGTTTGACTAGGGTTATTATCTACTTTGAGTAGCCCTAGAAAACCTAATTTCTTTTCTTTTGAACATATTGGCAGTCATTTGTTTTGTGCGGATATAATAAAGGAATAGTTCACTCAAAAATTAATATTTCCTCACCCTCAGGGCACCCAATACGTAGATGAGATTGTTTCTTCATCTAAACAGGTTTAGCATTACATCACTTGCTCACTATTGATGGATTTGTTTATTGCAAGCATGCAGCTTTTCACAAGACATTAACTGATGGACTGGAGTGATGTGGATTACTTTTTTTATCACCTGTTTGGATTCTCATTCTGATGGCACCCATTCACTGCTGAGGATCCATTGGTGAGCAAGTGATGCAATGCTATTTCTCCAAATCTGTTCTGATTAAGAAACAAACTCATCTTGGATTTTACTTGGATCTATTTTTCTTGCCTCATAATGATAAGGATAAGATATAAAGGTCACCGAGAAGACTCAGAATATGATGGAATATTCAATCAAACGTCTCAAAAGAAGATTTTAAAGGGTTAGTTCACCCAAAAATTAGCCTGTGTTTTCCTCACCCCTGGAGCATCCGAGGTGTATATGACTTTCTTCTTTCAGACAAATCCAGTCAGAGTTATATTAAAAATTGTCCTGGCTATTCCAAGCTCTATCATTGCAGTCAGTGGGTGTTACAGTTGAGCAGTCCACAAGTCATCAAATAAAGCGCGCGCATCCATAATACAACGTTCCTCACACGGCTCGCGGGGGTGAATAAAGGTCTCCTGTAGTGAATCCATGCATTTTTGTAAGAAAAATATCCATATTTTTTAAACATAATAAACACTTTTCTCTCACCTCATATACCTAACACAATCCGAAGCAAAACCCATCAATTACACAGCACACAAACACAACACACTAGATAAGATAGTCTAGCAAAATAGCAAAATTATAGCAAAAGTGGCAACGCTTCCTTACTTTAGCAAAGGAAAACCAGTCTCCTCTTGGTTTATATCGAAATCCTCCAACATGTTTCTTTACAAAACCTTGGTTTGTACTTCTAATTTGAAAAAACTGGCGTTTTGTTTTGTTCTCTTTCTGCATTCGTCACTAACCTTGCAACGCCGATGTCTTACGTCATCTGCCGGAACGACTTCCACGTATCACAAATATCGGCAGTGAGAGAAAAGTTATTTGAAAAGTAGAAAAGTAAAATGAAAAGTTTATTATGTTTGAAATAGGGATATCTTACCCACAAAAACAAAATTTTATTATGAATGCGCGCTTTGTTCATAATAAAGTGTGAGGCACATTTTATTATGAATGCGCGCTTTATTTAACGATTTGTGCACTGTTCAACTGCAACACCCGCTGACTGCAATGATAGAGCTTGAAATAGCTAGGACAATTGTTAATATAACTCAGAATGGATTCATCTGAAAGAAGAAAGTCATATACACCTACTATATGATACCTTGCGGGTGAGTAAAACACAGGCTAATTTTCATTTTTGGGTGAAGTAACCCTTTAAGCTTCTTAAAGGGATGGTTTACCCGAAAATAATAAAAAGTCTTAATTTATTCACTTATTCAAGTTGTTCCAAAACCATATGATTTCAATCATGAAATACAAAAGAAGAACTTTTGAAGAATGTCTAACCTGCTATTTTCCATACAATGAAAGCAGACAGTGATGAAGGGACACCGAATGACTTTAGTTCTATGGTGTCTTGTAATCAAACGTGACACACCAAAATTGTTTGTTTGTTTGTTTTAGTAAACAACTTAAAGGGTTACTCCACCCCAAAATGAAAATTCTGTCATCAATCACTTACCCTCATGTCGTTCCACACCCTTAAAAGCTCCGTTCATCTTCGGAACACAATTTAAGATATTTTGGATGAAAACCGGGAGGCTTGTGATTGTCCCAAAAGTATGAAGACATTGTCAGAATAGTCCATCTGCCATCAGTGGTTCAACCATAACGTTATGAAGCGACGGTCACAAAACAGTAACAAGCTTCCCGGTCTTCATCCAAAATATCTTAAATTGTGTTCCGAAGATGAACGAAGCTTTTACGGGTTTGGAACAACATGGGGGTAAGTGATTAATGACAACATTTTCATTTTGGGGTGGAGTAACCCTTTAAATGTTGGTCTGTTCCTGACAGAATGCTTTACAATTTCTCCTTTTGTGTTTCCATGGAAGAAAAAACTAATCACACAGGTTTGGAAAGACACAGGGGTGAGTAAATGATGACTGATTTTTCATTTTGTTTTTGGTTAACTATCCTTTTAAGTGGGGATTTAGTTTCCTGTCATTTCACCAGGATTCTTTTTCTCTCTGGAATGTGTGAGAGCGTTTAGCCACTTAATTGCTGATCAGAAGGTTTCAAAGTCTTTCTTTCAAAAACCCAATTGCTTTAAAGTATTCAAAGTCCCTCATGCCATGGCACATTCAAAGTCCCTCATGCCACGGCGAGTTGAACTGACCTCTTGAAATAGTGAGTGTAAGGATGAGAGGAGGACAGCTTTCTCTTCAGGAAAAGGAAATCTTTTTCACTCCATACCTAGAACATTGTTAAAGATACTAAGATCAGTAAAAATTAAGTTTATGTGTGTTTCTAGCAAGAATATATATATATATTGTTTATTTTCTTTTACTTAAGCTAAAACTTTAAATGGTAGTTCATAATGGTTTCCATAAAAATATAAAATCAGCAAATAAACACACAAATCAGCATATTAGAAAGATTTCTGAAGGATCATGTGACACTGAAGACTGGAGTAATGATGCTGAAAATTCAGCTTTACATCACAGAAATAAATTACATTTTAAAATATATTCAGAAAGTAATTTTAAATATTTTGCAATATAACTGTATTTTTGATCAAACAAATGCTGTCTGGTTGATCATGTGAGACTTCTTTCAAAAACATTAAACACTTTTATCAACCCCAAACGTTTTAACCAGCCACAACCACATATCTGTTTAAGACACAGTCTTCTTCATCCATCAGGGAAATGAACCAAAATGAAGTGCTAAAGCCACAAGGGCACTGAATTAATCCCTAAAGACAGTCAGAGGATAAGGGGGTTAAAAGTCTACAGTAAAACCCACTTCCTGTAACAGGGCAATGTCGTGCTGCTCTCGGCCCAGTAGTTCTCCAATCATCTCATACCGCTGTGTACAGAGTTGACTGAAGAATCGAATTCCCCTGGAAAACATGACACCACAGTCACTATTGTCTTGCGGTCTACCTCTAACCCACATACAAAACCCAAATAGCATTTATTGTGTACACATATGCAGTCATTATGCTCCACATATAAATATAGCTGACTTCATCATTTCACAGCTTCATCACATGCATGCTTATAATTAAACTGCTGTGTTATCTAAATCTGGGGAAGTATTAAAAACCACATTTTCTGTCTCAGCTACAATCACAGTCTGCATTATTGCGTCTTCTGGAACATATTGCTGACAGTGCTGCTGACAGAGGCCCTCACCGCATGTCATGTGACTGCTGAAGCTCTGTCTGCTCATGTGCTTTCACACTCATACTTATGCGAATACAACAACTAACACAGACTTCTACAAAACATATATATATATATATATATATATATATATATATATTAGGGGCTGTCAAATGATTAATCACGATTAATCACATCCAAAATAAAAGTTTTCTTTACATAATATATGTGTGTATACTGTGTATATTTATTATGTATATATAAATACACACACATGCATGTATATATTTAAGAAGAATATGTTATGTTTATATATTAAATATATTTATATATAATATTAAAATATAAGAATATAAATATATAAATGTATATACATGTAAATATTTTCTAATATATAATTTATGTGTGTGTATTTATATATACATAATAAATATACCCTGTACACATACATATATTATGTTAACAAAACTGTTATTTTGGATGTGATTAATCGTGATTAATCAAAATATGTAAGCTATATATATATATATATATATATATATATGCATACAATATATATATATATAAAAAAATAAAAAAACACAAACATGTCAGCACAAACACACAGTTTTTTACTTTTTAATATATTTATGTTTTGAATATTTTTGTCAAATATATCTAATGAAGTCTGTATGTTGGGTATGTCTAGAGTCGATTTCTAAAAGTTTTTCATATGTGCATTCAATGCAAAAGTTTTCTGGTCTCTTTAACAGTGTCTTAAGAATAAGGACTTCTTTTTTTTTTTTATCTAATAATAGAGAACAATTTCTAGCAATGCAATATTTTGGAGCTGAGCAATACTAGAAAAAAAAAATTGCATTCCAGTGCACAGTGAATAAATGTACAGTCCTTTATTTTTGAAGATTTCATAAACCAACGTAAATATTTCAGGGTTATACTGTTGACTAATGATAAAACCACAAAAAAAAAAGATATAAAAAAAAAAAAAATAACAAACCATATATATATATTATATCCTTATATATATATATATATTATATATATATATTATATATAGTATATATATATATATATATATATATAAACTAATAAAAACTGACAAAATTATTACATTTTAAACAAAAACTAATTCAAATTATAATTATAAATAGAAAATGAATAAATTAAACACTATATATTAATAATTGCCATGAGACTGTATATAAAGCCTTCAAAAATTAATTAAATAAATATAGAACGCTACATTTTCTCTAACATTAATTTTATAATTTACACTTCTAGGTGCTTTATTTTGCTAAAGCTTTGAGCTGGATGGATGAAAAAAATATATCTAAACAAATTACTAGATTATTTACTTACTGTAAAACCTGACGTGTGCAGCAAACTCATAAAATATTCATAAATAACTCAATAAATAAATGCAGCGAGCTACATTTCTACCTCATTTAAAGCATCGAATATCGTTCCGGAGCGCGTCTGATACAAACGCGTCTTTCGCGCGTCACTTTAACGCATTAGCATCATTTGAGCTCACCAGCAGTTGAGAGAGAAGACGCGCAGTGTTTCGGGCCGCTCTGCTGGCATGATGCCGCGCTGCTCGGGCTTCAGTTCGTCCGTCCTTCCGTCAGCGGAGAGCGCTTTAAAGCCCGCTCAGACCGGAGGCGGGGCTCCAAACTAATCCACCGAGCAGCCAAACTCAGTGACATCCAAAACCCTGCTGTTTATTCATTCCTTAAAGCTATTCACACTGACAGTCAGATTTTATCTTGATCTATAGTATCTCTTAGTTTAGCAAAATGGGTTCAAGCGTACTTTAAACTCTTAGTCCTGTAAATAATAGCCTACCTGCATGCGCCTGGAGCTCAGACCGATGCTCCGCCCTCTATCTGATTCTCTCTGACTGATCGATAACCATCATCGTCCCTTCAAATGACCTCAACTGTATCCAGTGCATCACCCAGCAGCACACAGCACAGTGCAGCTCATGCGCTACTGGACAGAAACACCCGCGTGCATTGTGGGTAGTGTAGTTAGTCCATTTAATGCCGCATTTACCCCAGGTTAGTGCTCGGTAACTGCAATAAATACAGTAAATGTTGCTTACAATGAATAGGGATAATTCCTAATCATGTGAATGATTATACAGCGTATTAATTCATTTAAGGGGTTATTTAAAGTTTTCTGATTCCTGCAGTAGTCTGTCAGTGTAAAATCAATATGTTTGCATTTAAGTTAGTATTCATGTAAAAGTAGAAGGTTTTCATAAATATGCTCTAGTCAAGCTCAGTCACTTTAACATTATTAATTAAACAATTGTTTAAATTAATTATTTAGGCTAAAACAATGGTGTGGCAGTTTAAGGGATGGAAACAAAGAGATAAAGTTAGGTAATACCAAAGTCCCTTTAAGACAAGTCATGTCACTCGGCAGCCATCTTTGAAACGCCTCTCGGGCATCCAAGTGCAACTCCTATCCCTTTCATATTTGAAATCAGCAAAGAAATCTGATAACAACTGTGTCATAAATGTTGTTTGTTTTGCTCAAATAGCGTTATAAAAAGCTTATTATTCAGGCTAGATCAGCCAGTGTGCATGCGCAGTCCTGAGCGCAGGTCTCAGAAAGCTGACTGTTTCTATAGCAACCAGGACGCTTTTAACGGCAGGTGCAGTGATGCGCTGACTTTACCAATTAGCGATTGGCTCCTTCATTCAGAAAGCGGGGCTTCCTGCGATTGAGCAGCCATACTGAGCGTTGCATTTTTCCCCATTCAAAACTATACGAGTGACATGTCTTAGGTATTCTATAGTCTTTGGTAATACTAAGGAATTGATTGAACTAATTTCTTCAATTCCACTGATAATGCTTATTGACATTTTTTGTTTCATTCACAAAAGTGATTTTTTTTTCCTGGAAAATGGCATGATTAAGGAACGGTCTTTTGATGAGGACAGAGGAAAAACCTATAAACTGATCACAGTTTTAATCAATAATATTCTTTAGACTTCAAAAGCAACCTTTTGATAAAGAGTTAGACCGGCACCTGTAAAAAGGAGTGTCGTTCATGAGGCATTAAAATAGACTCTACATGTATGTGCATTTAATTGTTATGCTGTAAAAACTGGTAACCTGCAATTGTTACCTTACAGAGCAATTGTACCAATAAAACCCATAAAAACAATTCCCCTTCAGGAACTCAAGTTGCGTCAAAAAACGCTATGGGAACGCCATCAGCGTGACCGGGTCTGAATAACATTTGTAATCAGTCCAATGAAAGGGTGAGACGTCATAGGTGGGTGATGTAGCGACCAGAAAGCTATAAAAGCACGTGAAGTGGAACGGGTGTCAGCTTTTTTTGTCGGCTTCCCCTGCGTACGCTTCGCTCCCGGAGGGCTCTCTTTGAGGAGGGAGCCTTCGCCAGCGTTCCTCATGGTGCTAGCAGCTGCACTCGTGGGGTTCGCAGTTGGATCTGGTTAAAGGAAAATGGAGACGGCTGAGTCCCTATCTTCTTCCTCACCTGCCCGATCCAGCACCCACTCTCTGGGATCGAAAGTGCGCTCTGGTGCTACTTCCCCCCGGGAAGCGGGCGTGACACTCCACCTATCTGCCTCCGAGGAGGTGGATGTGAAGAGCGTCGACGATTCGCCCCCTCAGTCAACCCAGTATGAGGAGTTGTTGGAGGTGGTAACTCATGCGGTAGCCAAGTTAAATATCGATTGGCCCACCGAGAAACAAGCGAACCGCAGAAGAGTAAACTAGATGAGTGGATTTTACGATCTCAGCCACCCCCTCCACGCCGGAGCCTGCCTTTTTTCCCCGATCTCCACATCGAGGTGTCAAGATCGTAGGCAAAACCATTCTCGGCCCGCTTATTCATCCCCGCCTCTGATTATTACGGCAATGTGGCGGGGTTGGGTAAACGCGGTTATAGATCGATGCCCCGGGTAGAACAGATGCTACCCGGGGCTTGACTAGAGCATATTTATGAAAACCTTCTACTTTTACATGAATACTAACTTAAATGCAAACATATTGATTTTACACTAGCTATCTGTCCGATGCGGCATCATCTTTAAAGGTTCTGGTCTTGCCCTCCAAGCCGCTGCGAACCACTTCAGCGCTGGTGGGCAAGGGGTATGCGGCAGCAGGTCAGGCTGGTGCATGTCTGCATACGATGGCGGTGTTGCAGGCATACCAGGCTGACTTGCTCAAAGAGCTAGATGAAGGCAAGAAAGTTAAAGACAGTGTGTCAGAATTGAGGAGAACCGCTGATTTAGCTCTTCATGCCACCAAGGAGAACGCCCGCGTGATTGGGTGGTCCATAGTAGCTCTGGTAGCAGCGAAGAGACATTTATGGTTGACCCTGTCGGATTTGAAAGAGAAAGACGGTCTTCCTCATGGACGCCCCGATTGCGCCTTCTGGTCTGTTCGACGACACCGTCAATTCTGTCGTCGACAGATACCAGGAGGCTCGTAAACAGGTGGCGGCGTTCCAGTGGTTTCTCCCTCGACGTTCCCTAGCTCTGGGGGCTGCTGGGTGGGAGCAGCCTCGGCCATGTACCAGCTCCTCATATAGGGAAGTGCAGAAGTTGAGAATCGCCTCTCGTGCTCGCCCGCAATGGGACCGAAGTCGGCGGCGCTCTAAGTCAGAGGCTTCCAAGGAGAGGCCTGATCTGAGGGTCGTGTTTCAGTCAAGGAAGCCCTCAACAAAGCAGTGCTGACAATCAACATCCAGGAACGCTGAGGGTGGCCCCTACTGGGGAAGATTGGGGTGCACCGCATTACATGGTGTCCGTCTCTCCTCAGAGCCCTCAGGAGATCGGTCTGCTAACCCTGCCAGTGTTCCATGGCGCAACGGTCTACAGCGAGCAGTTAGTTCAGTTGCCTTTCAACGGGGTCTTTCCCACACTGGTGGGCCCCGAGAAGGCTCTGATATTGGAACAAGAAGTATACACACTCTTGAGGAAGGAGGCCATTGAGGTGGTCCCTCCTCACGACAGAGAGTCCGGGTTCTACAGCCAATACTTTATAGTTCCAAAGAAGGATGGAGGGTTGCGTTCTATTTTAGACCTGCGTCAGTTAAACCGCTCTGACTGAAGTTCAAGATGCTCACTATCAAACAGGTCGTGTCTCAGATCAGGTCAGAGGACTGGTTTGTCACGACAGATCTAAAAGATGCTTATTTTCATATCTCCATCCTTCCCACTCACAGGAAATTCCTAAGGTTTGCTTTCAGGGGCGAAGCTTACCATTATCGCGTTCTTCCTTTTGGCCTAGCACTCTTACCCCAAACTTTCACAAAGTGATGCTGCTCTGGCTCCACTACGACTCCAGGGCATCCGCATACTAAATTATATCGGCGATTGGTTGATTTTGGCTCAATCAGAGCAGATGGCGGTTCGACATCAAGATGTCATTCTCGCCCATATGAGAAAGTTGGGGTTAAGATTAAACGCCAAGAAAAGTGTGCTTTCTCCATTACAGAGGACCACTTATTGGGCGTGGTGTGGGATTCGACCACAATGCAGGCACGACTGTCCCTTGCTCAGATCGAGTCGATCCTCACTACAGTCGCGAGAGTCAAAGAAGGCCGGTCACTCACTGTCAAGCAGTTTTAGAAACTATTGGGGTCAATGGCAGCTGCGTCCAGTGTGATACCTCTTGGCCTGCTGTACATGAGACCCCTACAGTGGTGGCTCAAAACCAAGGGGTTCTCCCCAAGGGGAAACCCACTTCGCATGATCAAGGTCACACGGCGATGCCTACGTGCCTTGGACATGTGGAGGAAGCCTTGGTTCTTGTCTCAGGGCCCGGTGCTGGGAGCTCCTTGTCGCTGTGTAACGCTAGTGACGGACACGTCCCTCACCGGTTGGGGTTCGGTCAGGAGTGGCCACCCTACCCACGGTCTTTAAGATTATAAAGATTATAAATCTAACTAAGCATGCAACAGCAGCGTCTCGTTCCCTTCGGGGAACCATGGTAATGGCAATTTTTTCATTGTACTTTATATTAACAAATGCAGTTAAATGTGACACTATACAGTTACAATGGTTGCCTAGTATTAATTATCCTAATAATATTATTACGTTATAGTGTTTTTTTTTTATATATATACTGTATAACAACAACGAAAGCAATTTGGATGTTTTAGCTTCCAGGGCTCAAAAGTCACTTTAATGGGCAAATACATGAAAATCAAGATGTTACAACCCTTATTTCATATTAACCAGAACAATATGATACTGGAACAAACACAACAAAACAACAACAACAAAATAATAATAATAATAAAGATGAAAAAAAAAAGAATAGACATAAAAACCCCTTTCCTGTAACATTCTGAAAATATACACAAAACAATTTGTAGAATTTCAGAATTAATTTCTATATGTCTCTCACACACAAGTGCACAAATACACGCAAACACACTCACACAGAAGCATGGTTTTTCTTTTAAAATGTCACAGAAGACCTGAAGCACACAATAAGGCAAGACTGATGTTCACATTCGATTCTTTGGTTAAGATATTACAGATTAGTTTAGAAACTTTCACACACACACACACACACACACACACACACACACACACACACACACACACACACACACACACACAAATTCCAAAAGGAGAATGTACAACGAAATAAACAGTCCTCAGTTATTTATGCAACATCAACATGTGCATTCCATAATGTACCAATTAATAATACCATAAATAATCAGATGACTGCGACTGATTATGTCTGACATTTAAAATCATATGTAACCATTGAAGGTGACTGTGGGTTAAAAAAAACAAAAACAAAACAAAACCAATAACACCAAGATGGATGCCATGTGTGGAAGCACAAATGTAAAAAAAAGTGTAATGAATCCATGACTCCACATACTGTATATACTAACATTAAAAACTCCTTTTAAAAAAAGAGTGTTTCTACATTACTGAAAAAACCTGAGAAAACGTGGATCGGAATAGCCCAGATCTTATTGCACATTTTGATATGGAATTAACGGTTAATTTCACTTTGTGCTGTTCAAAATCTTTGCTTGACCAATGGCACGACTTACAAAAATTGAGAGTACCACTGAAATATTGAAGTTTTACATTAAAATGTAATGTTTTTTTTTCTTTTTTTTTTTCTCTGTCTTTGTTTTAAAATACAATGTTTTTTATTAGGAAAATACTGGAGCACCCAGTTAGGTGTAATTGCTTTGGTGATGATGTAATTAGCATGTAGTTCATAGATTAAAAACACTGAGAAATCAAAACCAAGTGTTACATGCTGAGATTTGTTTTGTCCCGCTGTAACCCGTTTATGCAACAGCAGATTTGCCCTCTTTGTTTTAAATAGAGTTAAGTGATCTACTGAATTTTCCTGCTCTCTTGCCAGTACGGCGAAGGTAGACACAGAAGTGATAAGGCACTCAAAATGAGGGCAATCTAGTAAAAGCATGCATAATCACAATAACCTTTATGGCAAAATGGTTTTAAACAAAAACTCTGCTTTAAAAACGCACTTTGCATGTCCATGGAAGCCTGTTTCCACCTCAGAATAAAAAAATAAAAAAAGCTAATTGTGACTTTTATCTCATAGTTCTGACTTTTTTGAGAATTATCAGAATTCTGTGTTTATGCCTTGCAATTCTTTTTTTTTTCTCACTATGGAATAAAAAATAAAAAAGGTAATTGCCACTTTTTTTCTTGTAATTCTAAGTTTAAAGCTCACAATTTGAACTTTTAGAAATTCTGAGACAAAAAAAAAATCAAGATTAAACTGAGAAACAGAAAAATCACTTTTTTGTTGCAATTTCAAGTTTACTTCTCTCAATTCTGACTTTATATCTTGCAGTTGTGACCTTTTTTCCTCAGAATTCCGAGTTTACATCTCACAATTGTCTTTTTTGTTTCCCCTACAGAATAAAAAAATAAAAAAGGTAATTGCGACTTTTTATCTCAAAATACTGACTATTTTCCTTGCAATAGCAAATTTATATCTCACAATTCTGACTTATCTTCTCAGAATTGTGAGTTTAACTCTAGTTGAATTGTGAGAAACTCTGAGATAAATACTTGCATTCACCTTTTTTTTTAATTCTGTGGCAGAAACAGGCTTTCATACATATCCATGTAACACCAGGAGGTAGAAATAGCTCACACTTTTGCATTTTCCAAAACAGAAAATCAAACCAAATTGAGAGTAAAACTTGCAAAAGTGTGTGACATTCGTGAAACACGAACCCTGAACTTTTTAGCAACTTGCTCTTACCATCACAAACATTCAGTGTCTCTTTCCTACACAAAACCGTTTTTATTTTCATCGTTCTGAGAACAATCTGAGCCCGCAATCTGTCAAAGGTCAGAGGTAGCAAGCTGCTGTGTCTACATGAAAGACAAACATACACCATCACAACATTCCTGATTAGAGAATTGTATCGACCAGAATTTCTTTCCTATTCACTTACAATTGCATTTAAAAAGACCTTTGTGCCTTCAGAGTCTGGTACCATAAACATGACAAGCATCAGAATCAGAGTTCACCCACCACAGATATTCAAGACCTCTACCCCACAAATCAGTAAGAAACAGAATTATCCCTGAAAGTACATTTCCTTTGCTTTTAAGGAACACGACTAAATATACAACAAAACCTAGTGCAGAGGATCCCGGTTTGAGTTTTGCCCATGATTGTGTTTATGATCTTCAGGTTTGTCTAATTTTCTTTTCCTCACTTTGTTCGTAAGTGTTCGTAAGCATTGGATGAACGTCATCTGGAGGGGTTATGGCAAAATGGTCATTCAGTCCTTGACTAGTCTGTAAACGTGATACTGTGCTCCGTGGTGACTTGTAGACACCTCAAACACGAACGCAATGCAAAGCAAAGTCTCTTGTGTGTCTCTGTTTGTGACAACCTGAGGAAGAGAAAAACACATTGGGGAAAAGTATAATAGAACAGTAGAATAGTAGAACTTCAAATAAAGCATGGCATAGCACAGTAAACATTTATGTTGGATGAGCATAATGACATAAGCTTGGAAATACATCCTTATCTTGGCTGTATGACATACTGCACATACTGATGGCTTTCACAAATTTCTAAGGCCTCTAAATGATCAACATGATCAAAACTTGCCAAAAACCTGTTACATACATAACAATCTGCTACATGCCTTCTGTCGTCTGACTGATAGTTTTTTTTTTTTTTTTTTAGAAAGAAAAGGGACTTTTAGTATAGTTGTAAAAATGTCCCCCACTCTATTTTTGCTGTGAAATCTTTACTGATTTTTAGTAAACATAAGAATAACTTTTACATTGTAAACTATTTAAAGTGTTTAAAAACATGTAATTTCCAAGAATGATTTAATTTATCTTATAGTCTTTCAAATTAGACAAACATCAATATATAAATATATTTAATGCTTTTACTATCACACTTTTTATCAATTTAAAGCACCCTTGTTGAATAAAAGTATTAATTTCTTAACTCTCATAATGCATTCAGGTCTGTTTTGACCCAGAAGACATAAACATTTCTAAAAAAAAAATAAAAAAAATAAAAAATGCATAATTTAATGAGGGACTGAAACTTTGCAAGTTCTTTGCAAAATCTTTTTTCTTAGATTTTTTTACAATTATTTTTAAGAGATATAGCCATTTAAAAAAATATATATATATATATATAAAAAAATAAATTGGTATGTAAGGAGTACCATTAGCTGCCAAAAATACTTTTTTGTACTTTTTGAGTTATATTAGCATCCAAAATTGTTTTTCTATATTATTGGCAAAAAAAAAAAAAACCTTTCCCCATATCTTACACTTTTGCAACTGATTAAGCAAGCAAAATGAATTTACCTATATTTATATTTACTAATATTTATGTTATTTTGTAGAAATAAATATCTAGGTTTCATAAATTTGTAGGTTTTTTTTTTTTTTTTTAGCAATCATGAGTTATAAATTAAAATGAATTTAATTAATTTAATTGTGTTTGGCCAGTTCACACTTATGAATTGAAAGAGGTCCAATCTTAAACCCTTACTTTGCCCTGTTTTCTCATTCTGTTACCTGCAGTATAGTGAAGTTCTCCAGGACGCTGTTCATCATGTATTTCTCTGGCAGGTGTTTGAGTTTATGGATGAAGTTGATCATGTATTCACACATGGGTGAGCGATGGATCCGGTAAATGTACCTCCCGCCCTCCACACGCGCATACTCTGTCTAGGGGTCAAAAAGTCAAAGTATAGATGATGCTTTGAAACCACTATTGTCAGCACAGACCGTCTACAGTAGATGACACAAACACAGCTATGAACAGTTATGGATAAATGGTAACCTCACCTCGACTTTCTCTACCACCTGCTTCCCAAAAGAACAGACTTTAGTGGAGACAGTGATGGTCATGTTTTCAGCGCTGCTGTACTGACTGCTGACCCCATAGAACGAGCCTGCACCATCCTGAACATTACTGCTGTTCAGATCAGCCTGAAACACATCACAGAAGAGAATCTGTTTGAAAATGTCTCACATAGACCAACATAGTGATCCTGGAGACCTTGACTAAGCAAAACTTTCATTTTTATGGGGCCTTTGTAAATTGATAGAAATTTGCAAACACATAACATTTACTGGGCTTTCAGGGCACAGCATTGTCAATTAAAACAGTACAGATCAACACGCATTAGTAAAAACCCACCCAGAATTTGACCAGAAAGAAGGCGTTCTGAGGGCCTTTCTCATACAGATCCTTCAGCCCCCCCTTCTTCTCTGGAAACTTGTCGTAGATCTGACGGATGTCTACGGCCTCCAGGAGAGGATCTGTGTACGAGGGGTTTGTCTGGGCGATGTGGACAAACAGGTGCTTGCTGTACTGTGGATTAAAAGGTGAAGAGGAAACCTTTATTGCACTTTCAAAACAAATGCATGAAATGTTGCCATTCCTGAAACATATTATGTTTGTTTTCGTCTGCGACAGTATTGCTGTTGTTAGCTAAAACTACTGAAAATCAGTTTCTGTAACTGAAAGCAGAAATAAAAAATGAAATATAAAAACTAGATTAAAAACGTAAAGTGAAACTTAAATAAAAATTATAAATGATGCTCTGGCGGCTAATTAAAATAAATAAGCTGAAGCTGAAGTACTAAATCTATTGAAACTGAAAGAAAAAGCTAAATAGAACTATTTAAAAAGCACAACCTCATGAAAATTACCACATAAATCACATAAACAAACTAAAATCAAAATAAAAGCATGAAAATATAATAATAATAATATAAAAATAAAACCTAAAATATTAATAAATACTATAATAGTATATAAACTAGACAGATAAGGTTTGCAGATAAACTTTAATGTTGGCTTGACAAAGCCTTTTCTGAAAGTTACAGGATGTTTCTAGCATATTTCACCATGTTGCTAGAATGATTTAAGTTGTTGCTAAAATGTTTATAGTATGTTTTATGCTACTAGCATGTTTTTCACACACTGCTACATTATGAAAAATTACCATGGTTTTACTACAAATAAAACCAAAAACGTGATTAGTAGTTAAACCAGGGTAACCACAAATTAACCATGGTTTTAGCATATTTCTAGCATGTTTTATCATGCTTACATTTTTTTAACACTGATATGTGATGGTGCTGATATATCATGTTGCGTGAGAAGGTGGGATCTACAGAGAACAGTCAAAGCAATGCAAATACATGTACATGTAAGTTTTGGACTTGAAGCAGCACTGAGCACACCGATCAGTGTATGACATCAAAGTACCTTGAGAGAGATTCAAAAGCACAAGAAGCTGTCTGCTCTCTAGAGCTCTCACAGTACTTTGTCATACAACAATTGGTCTGTGCAGCACAAACAAAGCCAAAACGTTGATATTTTAGGCAATATAGTAATCCTGGCCAGGACATGTCCTGGGAAAATGGCAAGTTTGGTCACCCTATACATACCATGCTAGCAACATTAGCAACACACTAATATGTGTGTGTTTTAACAGATTTCTAGCATACTTTAGCATGTTGTTAGCATGCTGCTATCGTGCTTTAAAAAAATATCCTAGAAAACACTTAGCAACGCTCTAGAAACCACCCAGAACACCTTGGGCCCTATCATACACTCGGCGCAATGCGGCGCAAGGCGCGGCGTAAGTAAGTGTTTTTGCTAGTTTTAGCCAGACGCAGTTCTCATTTTCCCGCCCTGTGCAGCGTTGTTTAAATAGCAAATGCATTTGTGCCCATATATGCACCTATGGGTGTGCTGGTCTAAAAAAGAGGTGTGTTCAGGCGCATTGCTGGCGCGTTGCTATTTTGAGGAACTGAAAACAGACTGCGCCAAAGACCAACTCAAACCTGGTCTAAAGTCTGGTGCAATATTTTTTCTATGTTATTTAAAGAGCGCGTTAGTAATATGCGTCTATATGGTGGGTGTACAAGCCGCATACACTTTGCTTCTTACACACACAGGGACATGCAGCAGCACACAAACATTTTTAAAATTGAAAAATTACATTTTCCCATGTAAATAGTGAACCTGCTATGGTGTGATTGCAACTGTTTTTTAAAGGGGATGGGAAATGAAACTCTCATTGGTTTATTGCACGTTACGCCCAAAAAAACACCCATTACTCATTAAGATAATAGGGACAACCCATTTAGACCATACGCCTGGGCGCGCCAACTATTACCCCGTCGTTAAACTAGCAAAAGTGGATTTGGAAATGCCCTGAGTGCACCTGCGCCGTGTGCTTTAGACCATGTGCTTAGATTGTAAAAATAGGGCCCCTTAACTAGATACTAACATTAACATGCCAAAAACCTCTCAGAACAATGTAGAGACCACATTGCACCCTAGCACTTTAGCATTAGCATAATGCATATATATTTAATCTTCTCAGCAGAAGTGTGACTCACAGTGTCAGGGTCTCTCTGGAGCTCCATGAAGGCAGAGTACTCCAGCATGCGGAGTTTAGAGGAGGCAATGGTCCGGTCCTGCCACACAGGCACAGCAGTGGCGCTCGGGGGGTGCGGGGTGGGTAACTGCTCATAACCTGTCAAGGAAACATGCTGGTTTAGGTCGGGTGGTTAGTCTGAGTTCACTAGGGTTGAAATAATCCTAGCACTTCATTACTTGATATGGGTGTAGGCAGTGGAGGCTGAAGGGTGGAGTACGGACTCGGTGCAAAGGGTTTGATGCTAGAAAAACATAGAGACAGATCAGCAGGATCTCACAAGAGCACTGTGATTGGTTCAGATGTCAGAAATACTCACTCCTGAGAAGGTCCAGGCTGTCCTGGGATGGGGCTGGGCCAAAACTAGACAATAAAACATAGAACAATACGAGTTTGAATGTGATGTTAGAGAACTGGTCAAACGAGGGTGACTTAAACTCTGAACTTACCCGGGCTGGAGGAGGATAGGGGTGCTGATGAAGAGGAGGCAGCTGACTCTTCATCACACTGGCAGAAACGATCTGAGCGGAGGAAAGAGCGGCCATGTTCTGCAGGGCTTTGTCTTTGGAAGCCTGATCCTGAGAAAGACACAAGAAAAGCTCATTAGAAGCACAGTTTCACTGGTGGAAAAATCAACTATTTGGAACAAAACCTGGATTGAAAGAAACTTCAGAACTTTCCTAATATCTCAAATTAATTTCTTTAATGGAATTTTAAAAATAATAATTAATTTAAATAATATTAGTTATGGTTACAATAAAAGTTTTATTAACAATAAAAACTTATTTAATTTATAATAAATGTTTTTAATAGCATACTTTTATATATGATAATATGCAATCTTTATGAAAAGCAGAATTCAAAGATATATAGACTACAATCCAAAGGTTTAAGGATCAGTAAAGTTTTTTTAAGGAATCAATACTTCTATTAATAATAATAACAGTAAAGACTTGACACTTATACAAAAAAAAAAAAATAATAATTCGTTTCCACAAAAATATTAAACAATTCAACAATGATACTAATAAATAAATAATACAAATATAACAATAAATACATAATAGAATGATATCTTAAAAATCATGTGACACTGAAGACTAGAGGAATTCAGCTTTGCATCACAGAAATAAATTACAATAAATATATTAAAATATAAAATATTATCTGTAATAATATTTCAAAATATTGCTGTTTTAATGTATATTCGATCAAATAAATGCAGCCATAGTGAGAAATCTTCTTTCAAAAAAAAAAAAAAAACCTTTTGAACAATAGTGCAATGTTAGTGCAGGATCTGCATGCTAAACTAAATGGTTTAGACAAACATGCAAAACTCATGCTACAAAGGGCACATATGATACGTGATGCATGATATTGTGCTTGCATTTAAATTCAGCCAGCACAGAAAACTTGAACAGCATAAAAATTCCATGATTGTATTTAGTTGTTACAGTTATTATAGAGCAGACTAACAAAAGAACTCTGATATAATAAAATCTTACAATTAACGACAACGAATAAAACACTTTCAAAATACTTTGTTCCGAATCTGCAGTGTTACGAATTTTCAGCAATAACAAACAAATATTTAAGGCAAAACTGAAACAGAGAATAGCAGTAGTGGTTGCTAAATTCATCCAAACTGTGAGACGGGTGACATTGGCAGCCAAAGCACTGAACTGCGCAGACTGAAGCACAAATCAGTGAACGCTGAGCGTCTGCAGATGCGATAAAGCCTTGCAGGCAAAGCAGACAACAAAACATTTCACTTACCAAGTTCATGGCCTAAAATTGGAAGGAAGAGAAACTGTTAAAAGTGCTGATGAGACAAATAGATCAGATGACACACTGATCAAATGACTCTGAGCAGCACAGCTGGACCGAGAGGTCAGGGTTTTCTCTTCTGATGCTGTATGTTCACAGAGTAGTGTTCTCTTCAGCTACTCCACTGAAAAATAACTCCTAATCGCTGCCTATTTCATTTACTGCTGGAAAAAAAAGGTAAACCAATGACCTTCTTATAAGAACAATCATAGTTCTCCATTTCACATTAAGGAAGTCATGTGTTTACTTCCTTCCTCACTAGACTCGCTCACAAAGCTGAATCATTAACCATGCAAAAATATCAACATTAACAAACTGGTATGCTTATGTGTATTATACATATTAATCTATGAAATATGGATGTTAATAAAACAATGTTAAATAATACAAAGTGTTTTTATGACATTACGTAATGTGTCAATAAAGAATATTTCTGCTGGAAAATATTTTGGACATTATAGAGAGAGTGAATGAATGAATGAATTAATTGATTAATTTTTAGGTGGAAATTTACATACAAATGCAAATTACACAAGCATAAGCTTCTATCTATCTATCTATCTATCTATCTAGCTATCTATCTAGCTATCTATCTTATCGCTGAATAAGTAAATGAATTATTGATTGGAAAAAAGTTGTTCTTTCATTATAGAGTGGCTAGAAAATAAATAAATAAATAAATAAATAAATAAATAAATAAATAAATAAATAAATGATTGTAAAATTGACTTAAATATAAACATTTTGGACATTACAGAGTAAATAAATAAATACATAGTTAAATACATTATCAATAAATAAATAAATGGTTAGTGGGGGAAAATTACTGGACATTATTATTATTATTATTATTTTAATTAGAATCTGAACACAAATTTAAATTATATAGATGTTATCTTATTAATTGAATGAATAAATAAACAAACAATAAATAAATAGTTAGTGAGGGGAAATAATTAAAGAAAAACAAGACAACAACCAGGTAGTTTTCTGTTTTTAGGTGGAAAAAAATGACTTACAAATGAGAATTATGCAAGCAGAAGTGATTAATCCAAACAATACTAGTGTACTACAACACCACATTTAAATAGCACAATGTTTCACTAAAGTGAACACATAAATCTCAGAAAGATGTAAAGTTGAGTATAGGTTTGAGTTATGGAGTTCAAGATAAGTTAGAGTGGGAGAAATAAATAAATAAATAAATAGTTCAGTCAGACACACACATTCCTTTACGTGTGGCATACAACAGAAAGCAATGCAATATTCAGTCAATCACCAGAGGGAGCCATCACTTTACAAGAATGCTGCTCAGTTCCATCACAATGTGTTTTAATGAATGCCTGTACACCACACACATTATGGTACATGTAAGCTAAACATCACAAGTCATTAAAACGTTTAGAGTGTGCCACAGATAGGAAGGGCTGGTGAGTTTAGGAAAAGGTTCAGGTCAGAGCAGAGCAGACGGCAGTGAACTGCATACCTTCAGCTTAGACTGAATCTCGCGAGACTTTCTCCGCGCAAGAACCTGCAGATGGCTAGACACCTGCAGGAAGGAAGTCAGAGGAGGGAGAAAGGAAGGAAGGGAGAAAAGAAAAGAGAAGAGAAACATTGAAAAGAAGCCACTAGGTGGCAGCACAGCCATACCTTAATGCCTGCTTGATATTCCCGCATTTTCTTCCTGGCTAACACCTGTATGTGACTAGACACCTGAGGCAAAACAGGGCCACAGACATTTGATATCATCCACCACACATGTATATATGTCATAACAACAAATCTGTCAAAATGACCAAGTGACCAATAAACCTTAGAGTACTGACTTTTTAATTACAGCATTGCAGTTTCAGTGATCACAGGAAAACAGCACATTTGCACTGCTTCAGAATTTGCAAAGAATAGATATATTAGACCTCTACTACAGATATATGCAAATTCTCTGTTTATAACACAGATCTGACACTTGTTATGATAAGATTATATTTATGGTGTAATATTGAAGGTGCATTAAATATTTTTTTCTTTCAGTTTTACACCTAAAGAATTGAACGGTGTTTTACCAGATATGTTTACATTTCTAATAATACGTAATAATGTGTGATAAATGTGCCTGTGAATGGGATAATCTCATAATAGCATCAATAACTAAAAATGTTTGCTTTTGCACATTGCAGCATCCACACCAATAGGTGTCAGTATAAAGTGCACTGTTATTTCAACCAGTGAAACAAAAAGAACTTGAACAAGCCAAAAAAAAAAAAAAAAAAAAATACTGAATCAATGACAAGCATCATAATCTAATTAAACCAGAATATAGTGATAATCTTTGACTTTGATATGACTTCTGTTGTACCCATTCAAACAAGTGCTAACAGAAACTGTCACATTACCTGTTTTCGAGTCCGGGTTTTTCCAGTCCGCAGTTTTATGTATCTTGCTATCAGCTCATTACGACCTGAAAAGGCAACAGTAAGAAACACAAGATTAGTACATATGCAAAAATATGCATTGCTGACTAACACATGCAGCTGATTAATAAAGCACTGAGTGGAGTGTCAGTAATAATAATAATAATAATGAAACTGAAAATGGATATTAAGTATGATAAAAAAAATTGTGTTAGCATTCATAACAATTAAGATGTCATATCTTAAAATAAAGTTCAATTCATTATATAAAACATGTTTAAATTGTTTTTCTGCTGCAGTAGCTCAACTGATAGAGCACTGCACTCATACCGCAAGGTCTTGGGTTCGATTCCCAGTGTTTTATTAATGCATAAAAGTGACTCCCAAAAGAATAAATATGAATATTTTTCTCTTCACATGTAATTTAACACTTTTATATAAAGCTATTGGGAACGAAGACCCACAGAAAAGCACACAAAATGCTGTAATGCCTCCACCAGCAATATCACAGTAGGGTGTAAAGCCTCCTATGAGACCATTCGTTTATTAATAGACCATTGAAAGACAAGGCTTGTGACAGAAGAGTCAGGCGATATGGGTGGTGACTTGGCAAAATAGAAAATAAAAAATAGGGCCACCATGTGTCAGGGTGTTGACCACTCAAGCTGTTCTAAGTGGACAAATGTTTTCATACAAAGAGCAATTTATTAAGAGTACAACAATAAATCAGTCTGTATAATGCCATTAGAATGAGAATATTAGAAAAAGGGACGGGAATCAAGGAAGACATGAGAGGAGATAAATTGAGGTCAAGAGATAAACAGGATTTCATCACAGTTTATAAAGGGTTGACCTTGTGAACAGCTGTGCAAAGTTTCAACAGTGAATCTTTCTTGACACCCCCACCCTCCCACTGGCATCCCACTCAATGACAGTCAGACCACCTGAACCCAATACATGAAACCCTGCTCCCTAACTCAAGCCAGGGACTCATATACAACATGTTGCCAGCAAACAACTTGTTTGGACATTGTGAATGTGCAAACAAATAAAGAGATCTGTGATAAGACAACCCAAATATAAATAAAGCACCATGTTTCCTATATGGTGCAGAAGATGCCAGAATTCGGGAAAAAGATCCTGTCATGATAGATTATTTGTGGTTATAGACTGATAAATTATTAATAGACCAATTTTTGACCGAGCGAATGGTGTTAGGTCGGCCAAGTCGGGTTACTAAAACAAATATATAGGTTGTCAAGACAACCATATATACAACTACACACACATATCCTGTAGGTTGTCCAGTTGTTATTTGGCCATTTATATTTGGAAATTTATATTTCACCATTCAAACTCTCATTCCGGGACACCAAAAGGCAGGTAGATAATTTTTATCTCTTAATGAGACTAAAAGAGTTGTTCTTTTGTACTCTGAGGTAGAGTAAAAAAGAGCAACCCCAACCCAGTTTGAGAGTTTAGATGGTGTGAGTGCTTAATACCAAGATGATACTAGAGTTGTCCAATGATTTATCACACCAACAAGAACAGATTAGAGCCTCTCCAATTTAATTTAATTATCTATTACTGATGAAATGACAACATATGCCAAAGTCAAAGAGGATTAGCCATTCAGACAGCCTTAGTGAGAGAGAAACATCCAGACATTGAAAGACAGAACACGTGTAAAAGAGAAGGCAAACATCTTCAGCTCCAGACATACAGAGGAGACTCTGATAGAGAAAGAGAGACTCTGGCTCATTTTCAGATTTTTAGCAGTCTTAAACTCCTGAGCCACAGCCAAAAGCTTTCAGAGGGCACCTACCCTCTAGCCCGCCTGCAAGCTACCTGCCCACAAATAGAGTGTTTATGACCCTAAACGAATGGCAGAACTTCCTGGGAGGCTTGGAGAGGAAGAAAGGAAGATAAGACAGGAACACTGTAGCAGGGAGTGTAGAAGAAGTCAGCAGACAGAGAAAGACAGAAATGAAAGGAGGACATGACGAGGGAGAAGTGGAAAGGTCTCAGATGTCCATCAGAAACACAGATGCTTCTGACTTCAGACATTCATCTATGAAGGCCACTTCATGGGTTCATTCATCTTTTGCCCAAAATGACTTACAGTACAAAGACTTTTTTACAAGGACAATCCCACAGGAGTAACTAGAGGCTCCTTCCTGCAGGTGTCACGATATGCTTTGCTTAAGGACATAATGGTAATACCTCTTGGTTGTCCCTTGTGGGACTCAAACTTGCAACTTTATGAGGACTAGCTCAGTTCTAAAGGCAGGGTTGTCTAATCCTGCTATTGAAAGGCCAGAGTCCTGCCGATCTCCTACACAACCGCCTTGAAGTTTCTAAAATCCTGAAGACCTTGATCAGGTGGTTCAGGTGTGTTTAATTAGGACTTGTGCTTAATTCTGCAGCACAGTGCCCCTCCAGGAGCAGGACTGGACCTGCATTGTGTCTCTGTGCCTTTCCCCCTTAACATACTGCAAAAAAGAAAAAAAAAATTGCTTCCAACTGATCTCTACCAGGCAAAGCTTACAGAGACGCAAACCTAACCATCCAGCAAAGGCTATTTACAACAACTACCTCAGAGTACAAAAGAGCAAGTCTTTTTGTCTCATTAAGAGCTAAAATTGTCTACCTGCCTTTTTGGTAGGAAAATTAAAGGCTGACCATTCCGCTGACAAAGTGCTGAGTATAAAAAGGGCCAGTTAAACATCCACTCCATATCAATGTCTGCATAAATACTCCTGCAGATCTGACTGAGGCTGTGCCAGAGGAAAGTGCTGATTTGCTCCCAGATTCCTCTAAAGTACGTCCAGGAAAAGCAGGAGTGAACTGAAACCTGCTTTGTACACATTTATCCCCCTCAAAAAAAAAAAAAAAAGCTTTCTTAATGGCTTTGGCCTATCCTTCTTTACTGAAATCAGAATGGGAAACTTGCGCTCCAGCTGGGATAAGCATGTGATACGGATTGCCACAGCAAATGAATAGTGTTTGCATATGTTTTTGGCCTGTATTGACAAGTATGTGAAGGTGAACCCAAGCTTGAGCTCTCATTTTCAATTATGTCAGTCCTGTTGACATAACCATTTGGAAGTGCTAAACTAATTGCAGGACTGCAGGACATTTTGGACTTGCCCTGTGGGTCACTTGGCAAAAAGTCTGTAGAAAGAAGTCAGTGAGGATGATGATTTGCACCTTGCCTCTATTAGTTCCCCTCTCTTTCATGGATCATTTTTCACCTTGACAGTTTCCTCCCAAAATTCACCCTGGTTAACCCTCCATTCCACCAGATGTGTGACTTTACTGACCAAAACCACCTGCTTTTTAACAACTCACCCACCACCCACCTGTTAACTTTGGCCCGCAGTAAAAGATTGAAAACTGCTAATCAAAGGAAAACCCAAACCAACGGCCAATCAGAAACAGGTGCCATGCCATTCAAATTAGATTCTCACAGAACTGGTGCCAGTCCTCTCAGTCATGATTCTCAGACAACACAGCAAGATGTGCTGTATTATATTCCAGCTTATCTCAAGGTAATGAGAGTAATTCCATATGTTGTATTTCCTGGATGTTTTCAACAGAGACACTAGACTGGAAACCTTCTCTATAGACAAGCATCACCTAAATGAAAACTCCTGCACTGTAAAAAATACTCATCGTTTAAAAAGACATGCAAATAATATAATTCCCTAACAAAAAGACAGTCTTACATGTTGAAGGATGCACTTTCTTCTTTGTGAACTTTCTTTGTGATTTTATCTCATTGTAAAGTGTTACATTTATCTTTAAAGGTAAAGATAAAAAAAAAAAAATACTTATTTTCTAAAGTGGACAATAGTCCCTTGGTGCACTTTTAACTACAAACAGCAGCAAAGTGACAACTAACATATGCAATTTTGTTACGACCTACCTTTGAAACAATAAATGTCAACAATAAATAAATAGTTACACTCTTTCTAGAACTTTATGTTGAGGAAGAGGATAGAGCAGAAACTTGAATTACCTACTAAAGAAACTGGTACATTAGGTGATTTCTTGAGATTCATGTAATTACAAGCTTACTATAAGTCACTAGCACTATGTATATTCATATGTAACAAATATGAAATATGACGTAGATAGGCAAAGGCAATAATTGCAAACAGTATGTGTAAATATGTCTTTGAGTTCAAACATTTCCAGAAGATCCTGTCTGAACCACTGGCAATCATGCCGAACATGTTTTGACTTGTTCTGAAACAGATATGAACACACACCAAAACTGTCAAAACATTTGAGCTGGAGCATGAGGCAACTGGACAGTTGGTCCATCTCCACTACGAGAGATCAAAAGGTCAAAAACGTTCTCAGATGATACCAACTCATAATACCACTTCAGGGTAACACTTATCTGAAGTGGAGAACATCAAAAGAACACATTTCCTGGAGCATGTACATCTTTCTCACTGAAATTAAACCCTTCTAACCCTTTGAAACATGGAAGGATACTCCCTGACATTTGACAACCCATGAAGAGATACCCTTCACCTTTTGACCCTTAAGTTCTCAACATTTACTCCCCCCAGATCCCTGTAGTCTTAATGCTTGTTGCTTTCCTCAGCACTTTCCCTCATTTAAAGCAACAGTTGTAAAATGTACTCACCCTCAGGCTATCCAAGATGCACATGAGTTTGTTTCTTCATCAGAACAGATTTGGAGAAATGTAGCATCACATCACTTGTTCACCAATGGATCCTCTGCAGTGAATGGGTGCCGTCAGAATGAGAGTCCAAACAGCTGATAAAAACATCACAATAATCCACAAGCAATCCACATCACCCCAGTCCATCAGTTAATGTCTTCTGAAATAAAAAGACTGTGTGGATTACCTGTGGATTATTGACTTTCATTCTGACAGCACCCATTTACTGCAAAGGTTGACAATTTTGACACAGACTAACAATTTCGAACACTTATAAAATTTGTAATGTAGCTTATAGATGGATCAGGAAATATCATGAGTCAGGCTCGAAACTGCATCATCCACATGAGCACAATCTTCACTAACCACTATGCCACAGTCCAGACATTTCCTAGAGAGCATTTCCACCCATCTCTTGCAAATGAGCTGTGCTTTGTCATTCATCTCACAAATGGAGGAACAGCAGTTCTCCATAATATCTCCTCAGAGGATCCATCACATCTGAGAAGCTTGTGCAACCGTGATGTTGTGCGCCTTCTCTGAGATGGTATTAATTCAAAACTTCATGTGAAAACAGACAACCGTAACTATCAACAAGCTCAACAAATAGCTACTACTAACATAAAAGGATGCATAATGATGAACAGAGCCACAAATTAGCCTAATTCAGAAAAGACCTTGAGATAATTTGCTAAATGCTAGCGTTGATATATTATTTCTCAAACAGCTTTGACACACTGGCGATAAACTAAAACGATTGCAGGTTGGGACTTCAAACAAGAAACTTGGCAAGACATCACAGGTGCAGGATGACAAATCAAGCTCATTATAGCAGCCAGACATTGGATGGGAACATCGGATTGTTTAACCAGTCTTTCAACAGTGCAATGAGAGTGAACTTTATTAGGAAAACTGCTTTCTGTTAGAAGACAGCAGGATTTTTGCAGTGAGTAATAAAGCTCTGAGGAACAGGTGATGATCAGGACAAAATAAAACTTGAACCTTCAGTTTCCACAGCATACCTGAGACAAAATATTCCTATAGCAAAGCATTGTGAGCTGCCTACATAGATAGCATTTTAAGACACCATAAGTGTGTTCCTGGCATAAAAGACAACCTTTATTTTACCTTTGAGCCCAACTATTTCTTATGTAGTCCTAAACTGTTAAAGTTAACTGGAAAATTGACTATTTATTTTTGTCCTCTATTTGGAACTGCTTTAACTGAATTTTGAAAAACGATTTTCCTGTTTAACACTGTAAGGCTGCTTTGGCACAATCTGTATCAAATAAAGCACTATATAAATAAAGGTGACTTGACTTGACTTCATTTAATACATTATTAAACACATAATTTGATAAACAATTAAAACTTAAGTTTTTTCTCTTTAGAGAAAAAGAGCAAAGAAGAGATTTTAATAAATTTATGAAGCCACTATAAATTAGTGTCATATATCCTGTCATATTTTGCACATTTAACTTTAATAATTAATATTGTTAATATAATATTTATAAAAAAAAAACCATACAATTCAAAAATTTACAGTCAACTATAAATGTGGTACTTTTCTCAGAAACTGAGCACATCCCTCAAAGAAAATTCAGTTTTCCATTAATCATAATAATAATAATTAATAATAGAGTCTGTATACTGTCCAACATGTCTTGAACACACAAAAAGGCAATCTCAGAAATTGAATTAAACATTCATGATTTCACTAAATATTTGTGTGCTCCATGTATTATTTGTGATAATTAAAGAATAAAAATGTTAAATTAGCATCATGCTAACACCAGACTCCACTGAAATCTCCATGTGGTTGATATGAGAAACGCTTCTACATACTAGTTCATGAGTGACCATTATACAAGTTGTTGCTTATGTGCATCAGATAGCCAGACTATTTTAGTGATGTCTAGTCAAAGTATATTTTGCGGCCAATGAACTTGTGTGCACTTGGGGTGGAAGAGAGAGAGGGGGCATATCAGGAGACTCTGTTCGCTTTTGGAGATTGACATCAGGGTCCTGGCAGGAGTATCGTAACTGGTCCGGGATGGGGCTGTTTGTAAAGAGAGTGTAAGGGGATGATCTTGATAAGAGAGGGGTAACACACAGAGATGATGGATCGCACTTCCACAAAAAGACAAAATGACTGGCTGTTGAAACAAACCTTCTTCATCTGTTGGGACGGGGATTAGAACTTGTGTGACAGACGTGGGTGGAGTATTACAGCGGAGGACAAGGCCACAGAGTTGTGGAATGTGTGTCCCCTTCAAGCTGAGGGGAAAAACAAAATAATGTGGGCTGGTCTCCATAAGCCTTTTCTACAGAGGGGGTCAAAGGTCAAACCACCTCAAAGCCAAATTAGCTCATTTGTGTGTGCAGTCATATATTAAATCCTGAAGCATACCAAAACCGGTTGACAAAAGGATTAGGGGTAGGTCATAAAGTCGAGTTTATCAGTGTTACATAATGTAATCCTGGCCCAGTCCTTACTAATTACTGGGTGTTCATGCTAATGTTTTGTAACATCACAAATGTGCCAAATAATTACCTTAAAGTGTGCTCACATTTATTGTTGTTTGATTTATTATTGATTGTTGTTGCTTTTGCTCCCGAAATCTAGAGGAATCCATGTGATTGGGAATTTTGTGCAAATGTGAATGATTTCCCCAAAAAGATTTTTTTTAACAGTTGGTCACGAGAATTTTCTGCATCGACCAGCAGAAAGCTAAATGGTTTGAAAGTGATTTCTGTGTGAGATGTGCTTTATACATCACTACACTTTTGACAATGAACAATGAAATTTTGCTGAAATTTTATGAATGCAGAGTACCTACTAGTATAGACAATAGCTATTTACTTTACTTCACACCAACAGTGAAACCACAACTTGAATAGAATTGCTATCAAAAATACTCCAATGGCTTCTGATCAACTAATCACAATAATGCAAGTCACCTCATTCACAAAAAATTCAATGGATTTCTTCTCCTGGAATGGTGCAATGGAAGTAAAAAAGTTACATACTACCGTTTTTAATTTTTTTTTAAATAGATAAATACTTTTATTCAGCAAGGATGCATTACATTTATTTAAAAGTGATAGTAAATACTTTTGTCACACTCTTGTCAAAGGAGGCGCACAAAGATAAAGGTAATCCAAATAACATTTAATAGTAATCCAAGATGACGAAGACTCATACAAAACACAGGGTAAAACAAACAGCATACACAACTAATAACCAGCAGTTAACTGAACTGACAAGGGAAATAAACACTCAAAAAATAAAAAGACAAAAGAAACTAAATAAAAAAACAAAAAAAAAAAACCAAAAATAAATGAACTAATCAAAGGACGACAGAAACTAAATGAAAACACAACAAAAGAAGTCCATGACTGTGACATTAATATTGTTACAAAAACTATCTATTTAACAAAAAATTCTGAAAAAACTTTTTCAGCATTGACAATAATCAAAAATGTTTCTTGAGCAGGAAATGTACTCGGTTACAAATGTAACCTAGGTGCCCTAAGATACGGGAACAAGTATTGCATCTGTTAAGATGCTATGGTAAAACTGATTTTTCTCCGATGACTGAAGCTTTTTCAGTAATGCAGTGTAACTGCACGGCCATTGGTTCATGCAGTAAATTAAAAAAGAACCAATTGTTCGGCAGTGGAGCCCGCCAGTATGGGCGGGGCCATCTGGCTATATAAGTGGGCATGTTGCCATAGGATTCTCAGGTTACTTCGACTGAAGAGTCGTGCAGCTGCATAGCAAGGCTAAGTATGCAGTACTAGTTTCCTTATCTCAGGGAACCGAGATTACGTTTGTAACTTTTGTAACGTTTGATACTTCACTCATACTGAGTCTGCAAAGACGCTTTGGGGAACCAGTACAATCCCGCCATTCTATGCTTAGAGGAATGACTCATACTTGCCTTAACCTGTTGAGCAGTATGGTCCCACATATGGGATTTTTCTTTCTGTAACCCTGGGAGTACGGTCCTAGATATGGGATTTAGAACATTCGGTGACGTCATATAATGGGGGCAGCTGTGGCCTAATGGTTAGAGAATTGGACTTGTAACCAGAAGGTCACAGGTTCGAGTCTCGGTGCTGGCAGGAGTTGTAGGTGGGAGGGAGTGAATGAACAGCACTCTCTTCCATTCTCAATACCCATGGCTGAAGTCCCCTTGAGCAAGGCACTGAACCCCCAGTTGCTCCCCGGGCGCTGGATATAGCTGCCCACTGCTCCAGGTGTGTGTTCACTTCTCACTGCTGTGTGTGTGCACTTGGATGGGTTACATGCAGAGTACCAATTCAGAGTATGGGTTACCATACTTGGCAAATGTCACGACTTTCACTTTTCAACTGCCAAATTCAAACTGCGTTTTCGCACTTTGGCTGATGCAGAGATGCCGCTGCACTTGTCAGATAATCACAACTATGCAGTGTTTTTAACCACATAATAATGTTTATTTTAGGTTTCAGACATTTAAATACAAAGTACTAGTAAAACAATACATTTAGAGTTTGTAAAATACACACGTTTATGGAAGCAGCAATAACAATGCATTCAAATATAATTTGCCAACGTGTTTTATTAATATCAGATACACATAGTGTAAGTAACTATAAAGTTCACTATTTTCTTCTCCCAGTTCACCGGCCACTTATTTGCATGTATTTCGGGAGAAATTGATGAATTTACATGTGGTAAATCTGACTGACAGGACTCTCTGAACTGCAGCGTAAACAAACATTTCGCCCATCTCACGTTACAGATAACGATCAACATCATTTAGAACGGTTTTTAAACAACAAAACACACTCATTTGCACATATTTGTTAATTGGAATATCAGATAGTTGATGATATGGTAAGCAAGTTTATGAATATTTTGAATAAAAAAGGAAAAACGAAATAAAAGCGATCCATCTGTAATTCAGTGTTAATGTGGCCGCGGTGTGTCATGTGATAAGCATGACACGTCGCCATGGAAGCAATAAGGGTAAACGTTCTAAAATAATGGTCGCCTAAAAAAACTCACTCTGGGGGGAACCGCTAGAATATTTTAAACTCACTAGTGAAAGGGTTAAGCACCACAAGAGGCCCAGAGGGACAAGTATTTGCAGGGAAACCCCATAGGAGGCAATAGGGTTAAACTCGTAGAGGTCAGCCCAGCCATAAGTAAACGTTCCAGGAAGAAAACCTACAGCCTCTGCACTTCTGTGAGGGCCAAGAACGCAGGTAAGCAAATCCTAAGACTGGTTTTGCCCTGAGGCAAGACTGAGCCCATCAAGCAGAAAGGATCCGGGCCTGTAAGTTCAGGACATCCAGATTATAGAACCTGATAAATGTAGACGGCGAGGCCCAGCCGGCTGCCGCACAGATTTCTGCAATGGACACACTGCTAGACCAAGCCCAAGATGAGGCCATGCCTCTAGTCGAATGGGCCCTTACACCCATGGGGCAGTGTAGGCCCAAAGAGGAGTAAGCTAGTGCAATAGCATCAACTACCCATTTAGAGAGTCTCTGCTTAGTGACTGGAAACCCTCTGGTGTGGCCACCAAAGCATCTGCCTGAGCGGGGCGGAACGCTCGATATAGATCCTCAATGGCCTGACGAGGCAGAGTAGTTTTAACTCCTGGTCTTCCTCAGAGGGAAGAACCGCCGATAGAATTATCACCTGTGCTCTGAATGGGGTGGAGAGCACCTTAGGTATGTACCTGAGCCTTGGTTTCAGGACAACCTTAGAGTTGTTGGGCACGAATTCCAGGCAAGAGGGGCTCACAGAGACTGCCTGTTGGTATCCCATCTGCTTTACCAATGCTAAAACCAGTAGCAAAACAGTTTTTAGCATCAGGGGAGTACCGGGAGCACCTAGGCAGCTGGAAGCGTGGGCTCTGTGGGCTGCTGAGTCTGCACTGATTTGTGGTCTTGATGGTGCATAAAGCCAGGTTGGTAGCACTGCACAGCTTCTTGAAGGCTGCAAGGTCTGGAGCGGACTCATCCATGCCTTGGAGCCGCGGAGGGATGCTGTTCTGGCTGGGAGAAGAGGACGGGGGATGCCTCTCTATGCGGAGAGAGCGGGGCACACGGGGGCTTGGCGGCCATGAAGCTTACTCATCTCCGGCCGCCGGGGTCCTCTGCCCCGCTTTTTTTCCTTGCAGGCTCCTGGGAGGAAGAAAACAGGAGGGCGCAAGGGGCAGGGTCACTTTCTGAGAAGAAAGCTGCCTGCGAGCACAGAGAGGAGAGACTCTTTGCAGTGGGGACATTCTGTCTCTTTGAGTGCATCCTCAGTGTGGGATCTCCCCAAGCATGAGATCCACTCATGGGATGGCGGCAGAGAATCGGGAGACTGGCGCTGCTGCGGTGCTGAAGGCAGCTGCAAGAAGTGGCAGATCATGACCTCTCTGCTCAGCTGATCTCACCGCTTCTTGCAGCTGCCTTCAGCGCCGCAGCAGCGCCAGTCTCCCGATCCCCTGCCACCATCCGGCGATCTACAAAGAGCAATATATTATATAGTCAGATGGCCCCACTCATATTGGCGGGCTCTGGCAGGCTTCATCACCATAGGCTTGTGCAGCTGCCGAGCCATTAGTTTGTTTTTAATTTACTGCACAAACCAATGGCCATGCAGTTAAACTGCATTATTGAAAAAGCTTCAGTCATCGGAGAGACAGGAGTTTTTCCAGATGCAGTACGAGTGAAGTCTCGATAGGGAATCAGCATATTATTGCCTTGTCCCAAATGGCACACTCCGGACTTGTGGACTTCCTCAGAGTCCACACTTTGGTGACATCATGTAGTGCAGACCTATAGGGCCCTTGGCGCGAATCCACGAGGGCGCATTGAGAGGTATTTTTGGGACAGACTCGATCGTCACGCCGGAAATAATGGTCTGGTTGTTTTTTGACAGGAGCTGCAGGTTCGGGGAATATGCTACCTATGTTCCATTTGAACTAAGATTACAATTTTAACGCATAATAAACATGTGCGTGAGTTTCAGATGAATTTACAGGCTTAAATATAAATACTAGGTTTACATATGACTCAGTAAAGCCCTGACATTCGGTTCTATTTATTTATTGAATCATAATGCCATAGTATTATTCAATGCGCTATTATTATGTTTGAGATATCAACCACTGGTCGATAACCATAATGTTTGTATAAACTGTAGGTAACAACTGGTAAAATGTACACCTAGGTCATAAAAACTGTAATGATACCTACCTTTTTTTTTTTTTATTAACGAGAAACCAGAAATATACAATAATAGACAGAAATTTAATTTATATGTTAATGCACAGAAAAAAAAACATGCCAGAGTGTACAAACCATTGATTGATTCATCAAAAAACTGAATATTCTTTAAAAATATGACAAGTCTTCCTTGCTTTTTTATTTATAATGTTCTCCAAACTGATGCAGTAGTCTTTTGTCTCCTGAAGAAAATTAATAAAATTTGGCTTGGATCCTGACCATTTCTTCTTGTGTATATGAAATTTTCCCAAAATAATAAACAATTGTACAATAAAATTAAAATTATTATTATTATTATTTTCATTGGAATAATACATACATATATCAAAATTATTTAATTTAAATATAACATTTGTTTTCCTTCTAATAAAATATACCACATCCACCCAAAATTTTTTTTTTTGTGTATATACAATTACAAAACAGATGGACAATAGATTATTTTACCATTGAGCAAACATCACATGAATAATCAATCTCTAACTTAAACCTCTCTAACACACTTTTAGCTGGATATATACCATGTAAAATTTTAAATGTAACCTCCGTAATGATACCTACACTTAAATATGGCATTTCGCAAGGATTCCATCAATTGCTCTTGAGCGAAATCTCCTCCCATCCGTTGTCTGATTGGCATTTCGCAAGGATTCCTGGGTAGTTAAAGTGTGAAGATCGCTTAAGGGTACAAAGGAGGCACTGCTGAGCACACTTCAGAGCGCTAAAATGCTGAATGGGACGGCCTACGGACTCGTAGACTCGGCACACACGCACAATTTAAGTCCACAAGACCGAAAGTCCATATGAAGTGCGCCATTTGGGACAGGGCCTATAATGATTTCTGAAGGATCAAGTGACACGGAAGACTGGAGTAATGATGCTGAAAATTCAGCTTTGCATCACATAAATGAATTACATTTTACAATATATTCACATAGAAAACCGTTTTCAATTTTTAAAATATTTCACATTATTACTAGTTTTACTGTAAATAAGCATTTAAAATATTTGGGACAAAAATGTACATTTAATATTAACAGGGCTTAAATGCTGTAATTTCTTTCAGTTCAATATTCATTCATCCATTCATTCACTAAAAACAACAACAACAACAACCTCATTTTGTTTGATTTCTATAACTTTTGTCCTGTTAGCAATCATAAACTGACCTCCTTTTAGAAAATGTGTGGTTAGTAGAAAAATCTCTGTAAATATGTAGTAATTTATACACTATGAAACCCAAACAAACATGAAACCACTCCTTTAAAGTATCAAGCATTTTAATAACAAATGATTAATGTCTCAGATAAAATCAGATAAAAATGAGACATGTCTCAATGATAAAAAGAAAAATGTCACACATGATAAGGCAGGAGGCTGACTCATGCTTTATTGTAAATGCTGACTCAAATGGGAGACACAGCATTCCTGTCAGTGGATCCCATGTGGGCTGGGGAAAATCTGGAGGTGGTCAGTGTCATAAATTCACTTTCTGATTCACTTCAACAAAACGCCCACAGCATGACTTGGCCCTGTTTGTCCTTACCTTGTTTCACTACATTTTTTTCCAATATCAGCACTGCTGCAATAAATAGCTGAGCCATGATTTTTTTTTATTTATTTTTTTTATAGGGGTATTTGAAAAACAACTTCACAAAATCTCTCTTATGACTTCTACTCTCTTGCTGGCAAGGTCTGATCTGAGCGCTAAGTAAATCCATCAAGCGACTCTCGACGGGCATATTCAGCTTTTTTAAGACTCACCATACATTTTGCCTTCGTCTGAAAGGATGATCTTTCTGCGCCCACAGGGGGGATAAATGGCCAGAGCCTCCTGGAAACTCTGTTCGATGTCAGGGCTCCAGACGCCCTCCGCATCGCCGTCCATTCCGGCCTTGTCCATCCCATCCACTCCATCCTCCTGCCCCTCCTCCGGGCTCCCGTTGGTGCTCCACTCGTTGGCTGCAATGGTGGCGGCTCCACCTGGGCCCCTACGTGAGCCCTCACACCCAGGACTAGGAGAAAGACAGAACGAATAACAAATCAATAAATAAATAAATTATCAAAATCAATAAAAGTTTTATTATACATTTTCCAGTCTGTTCTTTATACAAAACTATTGTGTGGCATCTGAAGATTTGAAAAATATAGGACATAATCATCATAATCATGAACTGTTAAACAACTACATGAAGATTCTTCCAAATATCTAACTTTGTGTTCTGTGGAAGAGGGAATACAGGTTTGGAAAGATACAAGGTCTCAGCCCGCTTTAGATAAGCATCAGCTGCCCCTTCCAGGCTGTCTTACAATAATTGGTTAATTGAGACAGCTCAAGACCAATAGGAGGGTTGACAGTAACTATCATTCCAGATGGTGTGATCATGAATCTCCCTTTGAAGCTGGAGCTTTTCCCAACCCTACTTTAATTAAAGAATCTTGCGGGATTATGTAATCATTTACATAAGCTCTGTCAATCAGTTTATCCCATTATGAGATGGCAGAAAGAGGAGAATTGGAAAGGAAAATTGCTGTCGGAGTGTAGGACACACTGAGCTGCCGAGCAAGGTGCCAGATTTTCCAGACTCCTGAAGTCAAGTGAAGTTCAGGTGACGAGATATCAGATTTTCAAGGCCGGGGGTATTAATAGCCGTGGTATTGAAAATCAAGGTAGTGAGGGCACTGATAAATTTCCTTGGTGTCAACAAAGCAGGCTGAGCAATATTGACCAATGTCATGGCAAAAGCAGACAGTGGAAGTTGGCTGTTCACAAATCATTTTGATGCAAGCACTAATAAGGGTTTAATGACATATCAACATATTGTTTATCAATTTTTTCAGCCTATTTTTTTCCATACAAAATACTCAGATAATATGTCTGATTGAAAAACAAAAATAAAAAATCCTAATGGTTGCCAATAAAACGTAGCAATAATTACAACATATATTGGCTTACTAGAAAATGTGAAAAACATTTTTAAACATTTTAAAGCATGAAGAATACCAAATGACTGAGTGAAATCACTGATTCAGTTAATGATGTAGACAGCTTGAAAGAATTGATTTGCAAAAATAAATCAAACTTTTACTGAGATGTTTTCTTAAGTCTTTAAAAAGTCTTCTAAAATGTCTTTAGTCTTAGCATTTTCACGATCACGAGTCATCATAACACAATAACTAACCAACTGACATGGTCTTTATGGAAAAATGGCCAAATTCGAGACAAAATAAATTCATTGCAATATATGTTTTCTTAAATGTTACTTAATTTTATACTTTTAACAAAATCATAATAAATAGCTTGTATTATTAAATTCATGGCTTGATCTGTCTTTCCAGCCTCACAATTAATATTTCAATACACTATATAAACTTTCATGATAAACTCTAAAAAGTCTGGGGTTGGAAAGATGTTAAAAAAGTTGTGCTGCTTAATATTTTTGTGGAAACCATGATGCATTTTATTTCAGGAATCTTTGATGAATAGAAAGTTCGGTAACACTTTACTTTATGTATAATGCATTATAAAGGTATTTGATAATCAGTGTTCGGGAAAGTTACTTTTAAAAGTAATGCATTACAATATTGCGTTACTCCCTAAAAAGTAACTGTTACTTTGTTAATTTTTATGGAAAGTAATACATTACATTCTTTTTGCATTACTCAACATGGAAACAAGAGAAGTTGCAATCAACAAATATAAAAAAAAGTAACTTGCGTTACTAATAAAGTAACGTTGTAAATTTAAAAGTAATGCATTAGTTTACTAGTTACTTGAAAATAATCTGATTACATAATTATAAAGTTACTCGTAATGCGTTATCCTTAACACTGTTGAGGATTAACACTGAAGCTTCTGCGTCCCCCAAGTAGTTTGCGCTCTGCAAGTGAACGACGCCTTGTGGTGCCATCCCAAAGAGGTTCAAAATCACTCTCACGGACCTTTTTCTGGACTGTGCCCAGCTGGTGGAATGACCTCCCGATCTCAATTTGAAAAGCTGAGTCTTTACTCATTTTCAAAAAACATCTAAAGACTCATCTTTTTCGCCAGAACTTAACCAACTAATACTAGTACTTACCTTTTCTTTTCTTGTCTACCATATTCTTAAAAAAAAAAAAAAAAAAAAAAAAATAATAAAAAAAAAAAACCCTGGCTACGTGTTCTGTACTAGAATAACTGAGACTTGTCATGGCACTTGTATACCGTTGTTGTTCTCTTGTTGATCTGATTGTTTCTACTGTTCTCATTTGTAAGTCGCTTTGGATAAAAGCGTCTGCTATATGATTAAATGTAAATGTAAATGTAAAATGTTGATAATGCACATTGTAATGTATTATATCTTTCCACAAATATTTGTAACTAAAGTTAAAATGCATTAAAATGTTTGAAGGTTTGATTATCACGTGTTTTAATGCATTACACTTTCTAAAGGTGTAACAATGAGTAGATAAGCACTATAACATATTATAACTGCAGTTATTTTAATTCATGAGATCATACAATTAATTATAAGGTGCTTTAAAGAACATAATGCATTAAAATTACTTTAATAAAGCATTACATACAAAGGCTTTAAGTGTTACCGAAAGTTCAAGAGAACAGCATTTATATTAAATGTATAACTTTTATAACAATACAAATGTCTTTACTGTCATTTTTTATCAATTTAGTGTGCCTTTCCTCAATAAAAGTATGTGACAAACAAACAAACATTTCTTTTCTTTTTCCAGTTTTTTTTTTTTTTTTTTTTTAATGGTAGTGTATATAGAATTTGTGATCCAAAATAACTGGCCTTAATTAAAGTTGGAGTTAATTTCTCTAAAATCAAACATACAGGCATTGATCTTAAGGAAATGACCATTTGTGCCTTCATTCTTTAAAGAAGTCACTGAGGCCATATGCAAAATGAATCTGAAAAACAGAGTAAACTAATAAGAACTACCCACAATGCATTTTTGTGGCTATGGATTTGGTGAACGCTCTGTCCTCGGCATTCAAACATACTGCAACTTTCTCCAAGACAACTTTCTCTATTTTCAATAGATTTATCACTGCTATAGCTATATCTACATTTGGGGTTAATAAATAGTGTAAAAACATCATAAAAAATTTTCCTAATACAAATCCATTAAAACTATGTCGGCGTAGTCGAAAATATTTACAGAATATTTAGTTGAGGAATTTAAGGATCCATCCCAACCAGTGACTCTAATAACCATAATATGGTAAATATGCAAGAAAAACCACCAAAACAAAAACAATGGACTTCGGAAACAGCACGACTGGAGCTGAAGCGGTTATCATAAATAGGTACTAGAGGACCACTGGTATGGACCTACAGAGAGAGAAGGGCTGACATTCCAGACATGCCCTTATTAAGAAAGCCACAGTGTCGCTAACACACTCTCTGTCTCTCTCTCTCTCTCTCTCTCTCTCTCTCTCTGGAGATCTGTTGTGTCACCTTCCGTCCTCCTCTCTCCTTCCCTCTCCCTTACGAGCACCCCAGTCCAAAAAAGGCTTGAAGAACAGGGAAATCATAAGGGGTGGGAGTGTGGGTTGCCTGACCAATTTAGGCATCCACTAAGGCTTAGGAAACACAGAGCTGTCCTCAAGGACAATACTGCTGTTTTAGGTGTGCTGGGCTCGTAGCACAGCACTCCTGCTAGCCAATGCTATCTGGAAATAAACATCAAGACCTGAATAACATCCTAGTTTCGAGGGCCAAAAAAACACATAAATAAATGAATGCACCAGCGAACAGCTTTATTAAATATTAGCTTACAAGAACTGAAACTTTCACATAGCCAACTAAACCTGGAATCACATAGATTATTAAACCTAAACATTAGTAATTCTGTCATTAGACTTTCTGTTAAGGCATGTGAATTGTTGCGCATGTTCTTGCTTATGTTTGGGTATTTATGTGTAGTGGGGATGAGTAAATGTTGACCTTGGTTTCAAGCATGTTGCCTTATCTGTGAGCAGACATCATGAAAAGGTCTCCTGCCGACACCAGCAGTGCTTGGCCTCTGAAGAGACATCAGGTTACAGAATCAAGTGACAAACCAAAAGCATCCAGCACTCTTGATGGATAACCAGTGTTCATTAAAGAAGCATCTTGTCTAAACCTTTAACCCCTCACTGTGTTATTATCAATGCTTTGACAGAAATTTATTTGATCAAATTTGAAGAGACTTCTTGTTTTTGCTGAATTAATCTCAAGAAACATCAAGAATGAATGTCGGCTTCATATATTCACCCTAAAATCAATAAGAAAAATAACTGATATAATCTTCATGAAAATCAATTACTATAGTTATTTGCATTATTTTACTACAAAAATATATATAATTTTATTAAATTATTTTATATTGTAGGTATACATTACTGTTCAAAACTTTTTTTTTAAGAAATTAATTATTTTATTCACCAAACATTAACATCAAAAGTGACAATAAAGACTTTAATAATGTTACAAAAGATTTATTTCATATAAATGCTCTTCTTTTGAACCATCAAAAAATCTTGGAATAAATATAGCAACTGTTTTCAACATTGATAATAATAATAAATGTTTCTTGAGCAGCAAATCAGCATATTAGAATGATTCCTGAAGGATCATGTGACACTGAAGACTGGAGTAATGATGCTGAAAATACAGCTGCGCATCACAGGAATAAATTATATTTTACAATATATTAACATAGAAAAAAAAAAAAAACATTTAAAAAGCTTACTGACCCTAAACATTTAAACAATATTGTATATTGTAAAATATTGGTCAAATATTTATCATAGTAATAATTTCTTGACTCTATGCTTAATAAATTTGTTATTTCATTATTTAAATGATTTAAATAAATATATAACTTTTCTAAAGAATTAACAGTGATGTGAATTTATTTTCTTATATTTTCAGCTATGTTGATCCAGAAATATTTTTATGAGAGAAATGAGAGCAACACTTGACAAGGGCAAGACATTCTGGTACATTTGGAGCTAATCGTGTGCTGCTAGGTGGATAAATAACCAGTATTTTATAGTGGTTCACAAATTCAGTCTCAGTTTATCTGACAGGGGCTAAGCAGCACAGACGAGAGGGCAGCTCTCTTCAGAGACTTGGAAAAACAGCTGCAATGCTTGTCAACAGGGAAAAGGCCTCATCAACAACCCTCCTCTTGCACACTCCACACTCCACACTAACACACACACACACACACTTTCACAAAGAACAACAGGGCAACAAGTAGACGAGCAGCTGCTGCCCTAGATCGGATTACAGATAAGGACGGCATTTTAAGGCATAGGCAAGTTACGCTGAACTCACTGATGGTTTAATGGGTCATTAAGAGAATATATTAATCTAAATGCTGTTTGGACATCAGTTTAAAAGTGCTTTATTTCACCGGGCAACTTGACAACATCCTGCTAACACTGCCCTACACAGAGAAGTGCTTTGTGTGTTTTAGAAAAAATGTCTAAACCAAAACATCGAGGCTTTGAAGAAATACCTTAAAAAAACATCTCCTAAAATCTTTCAGGAACACATTTGTGTCTTATCTGCACAGCATTCAAATATATTTATCAAATCTTCCAGGATAACACAGTAAGCAGGACACCTACAATACTGACACATCTAGAGAGCTGGCAGCCACACAAAAAGCACTGTATGTATGGTAGGTGAATGACTCTACATTGGACACATAAAAGAGACAAAAGACATGTTAAAAAGAGGCAAGAAGCTTCGTTCTCTTCCTTCCATGGAACCAACCCATGTCAAACCTGTAAAACCTGCTACTGCAGTTTAAGAGAATCCCCCCCCCACCCCAAACACCTTTAAGGAGAATCATTTAAATTGACTGCATTTCTTCTCTTACTTACGAAAAGCCGGAGGCCAAGTTTTATTTTTATTTTTTTCCTTTTTTTTATTTTTTGTCAGCGTAAAAACAAATAGTTGCTTTCTTGTGATCCTGACATAAACCCAAATAGCTATTTAACAGCAGCACTAATTAAAGTGTACCTTAGCCTATTGGAAGTGCCATACTTTTGCTGTAGATTGATAATATCAAAAGTAAAATACTCAAATAATGATGAATCTACTTTGGTTCAGAATAAATAAAGCAGTAATTGGTGTCATCAAATGACATTAGCCCATATGTAAAAGTCAGCAGCTATGGCGAATAAAAATCATAAACATGACACCTAAAAACATCAATACGTTGTATATATAATCGTATGTCTAATTTTATTTCAAACAGATGAGGAAAATAATGTGTGTTGAATTCAAGAAGCTACAAGAATTTTAGAATTGTTGTCTGAGATATCCGTGAACTGGAGGCACGCCGCTCACGCTTCTGTATTGACAGCTCTGTTGCTAGGCAGACACAAATAAAACAACATCTGTCTGTGATTGATATGATTTTATTGTTATTTTTGTCACAATGAACGCCCATTATAAACATCCTATTATTTTGTTACCTAACAGGTAACCTTTTGGAAAGGAACCCTCAGAACTCAGAAACAGGAATGAAAATATAAAGCTTTTGCTCATAACAAACTGAAATGAAAAACAATTCATTCCTATTATTATTGTTAGTCATTACTGTATTCGTTTTCAGGTAAAAATAAAAATTAAAGGGGTCATATGATGTTGCTAAAAAGAACATTATTTTGGGTATTTGGTTTATTGACGTGTTTATGTGGTTTAAGGTTAAAAAACACATTTTCCACATACTGTACATTATTGTTTCTCCTCTATGCCATGCCTTCTGAAATGCGTTGATTTTTACAAAGCTCATCGTTCTGAAAAGTGAGGTGTGCTCTGATTGGCCAGCTATCCAGTGCGTTGTGATTGGCCGAATGCCTCAAGTGTGTGACGGAAATGTTACCCTTGCCATATTGCATGCTGTGTCCCGATCAGAACACCAGCGCGACAAAACAAAAACAATAAAATCCATTATAAACGATGCATTTGTTGCATTCAGTGGGGACATAATTACTGATTATTATGACTTATACTGCCTTTTAACGTGATACGTTGCATTGCGCCGCGTAAGCATAAAACCATGTCTGCATTTGTGATCAAACGACAAACAACAAGCGCTACTCTACCCTGCTCAAAACTTGCATTTGAATCATCAGTGGAAAATCCTTTAAAGGGCTGGTTCACCCAAAAATGATAATTAGGCTTTACTCACCCCTGAGTTAGATGTATATCACTTTCTTCTTTCAGAAGAATCCAGTCGGAGTCAATCGTAATGCAACAGGCTACCTCTAGCAAGCGGTAGTAACAATCAAAATCGTAACAATCAAAAACGTCATAATCCCTTTAATCTAGCTTGCGCTCACTGTTGTAAACAAAGCAGTTCCGGGGGAATTACATATGAGGTCAGCTTTGCGCATGCGCCCCTCAGAAGTGACGCACATGGAAACACAGCGGAGAGATCAAAACAAAACAACGGTCACTAATTAGAAGTACAAAATGAGGATTTGTAAAGATGAATGTTGGAGGATTTCAATATAAGCCAAAAGGAGACTGATTTTCCTTTGCTAAAGTAAGGAAACTTTGCTTCCTTTGATCCTGTAAATAAATATTGGTTTTCATGAGACTCACCGGCGCATGCACAACGCTGTCCTCCATATGTCATGCTCCCGGAACTGCTTCGTTTACAACACTGGGCGCAAGCTAGATTAAAGTGATTATTACATTTTGAATATGGATATTTTTCTTACAAAAACGCATCAATTCGCTACAGGAGGCCATTGACCAACCCCCCCACCCCACACACACAGACTAATTTTTTTTATCTTTGGGTGAACTAACCCTTTAAATATGTAAATGTACTTATAGGGTTGGGCAATGTCTACCAAATTGGCATCAGACAACGTCTACAGTGAAACATTTTGATGGACGATAACATTCGGGGGGTGGGGCGGGAGGCGGGGTTAGGGGTGTGGCGAAGCGTAAAACAAATAATGGTTCTACGGAGCCACTAAAATGTTAGCCGCTTGCTAGAGGTATCCTGTTGCATTACAGTACATGAAAGTTCACTTACACAGAGTAAGGAGAAATGTCTAATAGGACGATGGTGAATGATTTGCAGATCCTGAGCACCAATGACAAACATCTAATCTTGTCAATTGTGTGGTAAGTACTGCCACTCCCTACAGAATCCTTGTGATCGTGAATCTCGAAAGTGAAAGTAAAATGAGAGTGCACAATCAAAAGCAGTTTCAATAACGCAAACAAAAAACTCACAATTTATATACACTCACATATAATAACCCAATTATATAACTGAGAGAAAAAGTATTGAAATATTTTTTTTATCCTCCCATCTCATAGGCTATTTATTCCCTTTAGGGTTTCCGTAGTACACTTCATTTCCTTTCCGAACATGGAACTGGGATCCGGCGGATTGCGGGAGTCTCCGTCTCATCGGCCCTATGTACTTACAGACTGTGAGTCAGAACAGCCAGCATTGTAGTCTACTTCCAGGATCAGGAAACAGTCCTCCATAAAATGCGCAGCACACATCTGAATATTTGGGTTGAACTGTTCTGGAACAGTGTTGTAAACACAACTTAACCAATGATTTCTAGTCGTGTCCTCTTTTGGAAAGCCAAACAAAGTATTTTCGCTTTCGCAATGAAACACACAGCATCTTCACAACATGGCGGCTGTGGTGGCAGCAACAAAGTTATGCCTTCTTTCTTTGCGTGAACATTTGGGCGGCGTTATGCAAATCTTCCCACACAATTACAAACACTTATAAAGAATTGTTAGAACAAGCCATTTTAGGAGGGTGTGGACAAGTCTTAACTTTTATAAAGAATATCTCTTTGGGTTTGAGACTTTAGTCTTTGCAACTTTAGGGATCTTATCTATTCACAAACAGCTTGTAACACGCCAAAGAGAAAGGAAAACTTAAAATTGCATCATATGACCCTTTAAGTTGTGATCATGAGAAAACTATTTTGTTATATCAAGATCAAAAGAAAATTGTCGTGATCGTGAGTCAAAATTTCAACATTTTGTAAGAATTTAATTAAATTTTTTTTATTTATTTATTTTTTTAAATGATAAATTTGCCACTTTTTGTATTCATACAAAATTGCCACCTCGTAAAGTAGTTGTCTCATGGGCGGAATTAGTTTTTTCTCTGTCAAGCAAAGGAAATTGTCTAAACTGAAAGAATTTAGGTCTTTATTTCTAATATGGATAGTGGTGAGAAAATTAAATATATAGGAACAAAGGGGTGAATAGCAATGTCGCAAGCTGGAATTGAAATCCCATTCCCCACATGAGAACCAAGGCTCAATATGTCATGGAAATTACTACCAGGTATCTTTTTGAAGAAGAATAGTGCTAAAACACTAGAGAAAGCTCTGACAGAATCCATTTGGAGTGTAAAGAGCAAAGACACTACAATTAATTTAATTTCTAAAATCACAACTGAACCTTTCTCTCACCAGTTATCATCGGCCAATGAATGCCTAAAGTATGTGACATTAAGTGTTAAAATTTACTCAACTTTTGCATGTACTACAGAGCATCACTTTCACAAATTCTTGCTTTTCACTAGTGTTCTCTGATGTAATCTCTAGTGTGTAGCCCCAAAACCATCGACAGGCTTAGTCTTACAGTCTATGTTTACATTTGATTCATCATGATCTCCAATGGGGCTTTTTCTCACAGTCCCAGATGCCTACTCTCTATCACTCAATTTCCTCTCCAGACATTCATACACCCTAGATCCTGACAAACATGCTTGTGGTTGCTAACATGTGGCCCACGTAACATATGTAGCCATTCCACAGCATATCAATTCACCTGGCAACAGTCATCGAAAGCCAATGAAAACAGTGAAATCACCACTCACAGATCTCATAAATCACTGATTTGGAACATTTTACATAAACACAAACTCCACAAACTGCAAGAACAGTGGGAAACTTGACTCATCTGAATTCAACAGCGTTCTTTGCTAGCATCGCTAAGCTAACATGGTGATACTCTAATAAGCATAACAATATGTAGTACAAATAAATAATACAGTCAATGCTAAATTGCACTAAATTATTTTTATTAATAATTTTCACTACTGAATGAATTCTAAATATACAGTATTTGTAATCAAAAATGATCAGAAATTGGATGTCCACCATATGTTTTTTTTTTTTTTTTTTTTTTTTGACACAATGCTTTCTGAGATTGCCTTCTATGTGAAAAACATGTGATGCTTTAGAGTTTGGATGAATTAAGCTGTCTTGACAGGTAGCATAATTAATGTTCAAACTTTAAGGACTAGGCCTACCCTTACCAAAAAGTAGTATACTTCAAGTTTATTTTATTAAGTATACTTAAGTAAAGTTCAAGTATATTTAGACTTTTTTTAAGTATAAGTCAAGTATACTTAAATGTCATTTTAAGTATATTTCTGAGGAGTACATAAAGCCCATTTCTGAGAAGTACATAAAAAGTAAACTAAAAGCATACTTTCCTATTTTTAGTTTAAAAAGAAGTATACTAATAGCACACTTGAATAAACTTATTTTTCGTAAGGGTATGTTCACCTATAGGTCTACAGTTCATAAAAAAAATAAAATAAATACAAATAAATTCAGTCAACATTTTCTTACTCTCATGTTGTTCCAAACCTATAAGGTCCTGCTTTATCTTGGGAAAACAAATAACAATAATTTTAATATGTTAAATGCCCATAAATAGAGCTTATCAAATGTGGTAAACAGCTCAATCAAACTTTCTTAACACCCAATAACCAATGAGGGTTGTATTCGCAAGTCAAGCTGAGCATCCGAGTTTACCGTTTTTGATAAGCTCCATGTGTGTGCACGGATCAATTTTTATGAGTGAAAGCCCAAATTAAATTTGTTCAGTATATAAAGTGATTGTGTCTCTTCAGAACACTTGGATCCAACTGCTTAATTCATATGGATTACTTTATAGATATCTTGCATGCAAGTTTTGGTTTTGTGAAATTTCAATGGATGGACAAAAATGTTGAAAGAATTAATAATATATGAATAATTCATTTGTGTGTGAAGATGAATGAAAGTATTGTGGGTTTGGAATGACATGACAGCAAGTAAATGATGACAGACTTTTCATTTTCGGGTAAGCTATCCATTTAAAATGCTGTATAGATTTAAGAACAAAGCTTCAGTCTCCATATCTGCCTGTGGGCACCTCCAAAAATGCCCTCCGAATAGACCTTTAGCCAGAAAACTGAACTTGAATTCTTCCATATGTCTAAGAAAACAATGAAGTTATATGCCGCATGTGGAAAGAATCCGTCACACATATCTAAGTCCAAACTAAAATGACTAACACCAGATGATCAACAGGAAATTTATACAACGAGTGACAATTCTGAAGTCTGGATTTACAGACACAGCACACCTGACCTCCACGCCCCAGGAGCTGAGACACACAAAAATGGATCAACCCTAAAATCTAACCCTAAGGACCTCAGAACTACTCGTGTAGACCAGTAAGTCATCGTTCCTCACACAGTGTACTGGTCTGAAGCACAAAGAACACACTGCAGTGCTATTTAAAGCAGTGAGCTCACCAAACACACTTGTCATGTTTTGCAGGCCCTCTTGAAGCTTCACAGCCAATGTTAAGAAAATTCCCACTCTTACATTCACAGAAAAATAAAAATACTGTGTAAATCTGAAAACATTCTATATTATAAACAATATCACTTGAATGTAAGTGGTCTGAAGGAAATGTCTGAAGTGTTTTTTTTTGTTTTCCTTCTTGGCACCACTGTTACAGTCTGTCACATTTGTTGCATAAAATTCTCCTCTGATTGCTCACTGTAACCTTACACATCCTGAAAAACCTGTTCAATCTCTGCACGATGAAAATGAGGAGGTGCGTAGATCTGACACGTGTGATGATTGAACCAAGATGCACGAGATCTTAAATGAATTAATTAAAAGACTATTTCTGATGAATGGGAATATTACACTCCTTTGACAGCTGAAACTGAATCATACTGATAACTTTACGAACAATGCTGGCCATTATAATTCAAGACAGAGAAAAAACACTAAGCAGTCTAATTTAGTCATTAATAGGCTGGGTGTTATGAGTTATTTTTACAAGCTTAAAGCTAATTAACCTACATAAAACACAAAGACGCTGCCAATATTACATTAATTCTTAACAACCTTTTTTTTCTTGACACACATTTATACACTCTCAACTTTTCAGAGCATTATTTAAACTTCTTGAAGTTTATTCTAGAATCATAAACAGTGGTTTTAAACGTTTTTATGGATTATACAACATACACTTGCCCTGTTTTAATAGCAAAATGAAAAAAATTATGCATTTTAAGACAAAATGGTTTTGAACAGCTTAGATCAAGTCCTGTAGAATGGAATGATTTTCATTTATTTACAAAGATCTAGGTACATTTTTACTTTTGATAATTATATATTAAAACATATAACAACAAACAACACTTTAAATGTATTAAATTAATGTATTGACACATACTTGTCATTTAAAAAAAAAAAGTAAATCAATTCTTATTTGTTCTCCGTTATAAATTATTTGGAGATGAGCAATGACACAATAATACAATGTGATTAAAATTATTTGCTCCACTGAATCAATAGTACAAACTTTCTCATACTCATACAGTATTCATATTCCACTGGTACAAGTTTGTATTGAAATATCAGCAAAAAGTTTACATCTGTAAAGCCAGGTGTGTGAGTGTGCGATGCAACATCACTGAAGCAGCCCCGCAAAAAAATGTCAAAAATGAGAATGATGTAAAAACTGCTGCGCGAGCGCAATGACCGCAAGAAACAAAGGCGCGCAATAAGAGTTTTGCACTTACCTTAAACGCAAACGTCTGCTCTACTGTGGGCAAAAAGGGAATTCGGTCTTTATCTCATGAGCACATTTACAAATGCAAACCACGCTGATGTTTTTGAAGAAATATTTATCCTGATTTGACAGTAAACCTGGAATGTAAAGTATGACTTCGGTATGAAATCACGGCGAACCCGAGCGGAGCGCTGGAGGAGGAGTCATGAAGGAGGAGGGCGTCAAATCTCCACCCCACTCAAACTTCACCAGCAAATCTCACGCGTGGGGATCAGTTGAGATGTATGGAAGGCCAAAAGGGTCAAAAACAAGTGAATTTTAAAGGGGTCATATAATGCTATTAAATTTTTTCTTTCTCTTTGGAGTGTTACAAGCTCTTGGTGCATAAAGAAGATCTGTCTCATAGACTAAAGTTTAAAATCCAAAGAGATATTCTTTATAAAATTTAAGAGTCAACCCCCCCCCCCATGTCTACATCATGATGTGGGAGCATTTGCATAACACCGCCCAAGTGTTCATGCAAAGAAAGAAGGCTTAACTTTCATTCTGGCTGTAGTATTGTTGCTGCCGCTGCCACCGTTGTGGAGATGCTGTGTGTTTCACTGCGGAGTCCAGCCCGGGTCATCAAATGTGTTTGCCCGCCGGCCATTCCTTCATCAAATCCACCGCCTGCACCGTTCTTAAGCCCACCGGCTGCCGCTCACTATTTTTGTGAAAGCGAAACTACTTTGTTTGGCCTTCCAAAAGAGGAAACAACTTGAAAGCAGTGGTTAAGTTGTATTAACAACACTGTTCCAGAACAGTGCAATCCAAATATTCAGATGTGTGCAGCATATTTTGCGGAGGATGAGGATATGCAATGCAACTTGTAAAAAGACAGTATAAGTCATTATAATCAGTAATTATGTCCCCACTGGATGCAACAAATGCCTTGTATATAATGGGTTTTATTGTTTTTGTCTTGTCGCACTGGGCATCACTCAGTATGTTAATACACATGGCATCACAGTATGTTAAGGGGAGTAACATGTCTGCACTCGCGTACACCTCGCTTTTCAGAACGATGAGCTTTGTAAAAATCAACGCATTTCAGAAATGCGGGGCATAGAGGAGCAGCAATAATGCACATTATGTGGAAAATAATGTTTTTTTTAACCTTACAGATAACCGCATAAAGACATTGCATTATACGAAATACATAACATAATTTTTTTTAGCAAGGTCATATGACCCATTTAACACGTCAACAACACGTTAAATATTCGTAATTCACGTATATTTAACATTAAATACATGTTGTTTGCACATGAAAAATCAGCACGTTAAATATGCCTATTCAACACATATTAAATATGTGTGAAATACGCTTGAAATACAAGTTAAAAACCAGTTTGAACGAGTCAGTGTCATTGGCTGCTGAAGACTTGGATCAAACCATTTCTGTAAGATTAGGGGGATGTATCATTCATAGACTACGCTACCACCATTTAACATGCTATAAATCAGGGGTGTCAAACTCAAATCCTTGAGGGCCAGAGCCCTGCAGAGTTTAGATTCAATACTAATTAAACACCTGATACAATTAATCAAGTCCTTCAGGCTTATTTGAAAACTACATGGTATGTGTGCTGGTGCAGGGTTGGAATGAAACTCTGCAGGGCTCCGGCCCTCCAGGAATTGAGTTCGACACCCCTGCTATAGATCATCTTATTCAGCCTATTTATTTTGTCCTTTGTGTGTGTGTGTGTGTGTGTGTGTGTGTGTGTGTGTGTGCATACTGCTCGTTGCTGTATATATCCCTCCCAGCTCCAACAACAGCAACAGGAGCGAGGCATTAAATGAACTGTACCAGCACATCACTGAGTAGCAGACAGCCCACCCTGATTCTTTTCTCATCTTAGCTGGGGATTTCAACCACGCAGACTTAAAGAGTGTGTTCACAAAAAAAACATCAACATATAGACTTTCCAACATGGGGTAACAACACTCTGGACTTTGGACTTTTTTACAAGGCCCTCCCCCACCCCACCTTGGTGCCTCAGACCACATCACTGTCATGCTAATGCCTGCATACAGACCACTCGTTAAAGTCACCAAACCAGTTCATAAACAAATACAAGTGTGGCCGGAAGGGTCGTCAGAGGCTCTTCAAGACTATTTTGACACCACTGACTGGAATTTGTTTAAGCAGGCTGCCACATACAATAACACCACAGACCTCCAAGAGTACTCAGAGATTGTCACTGCCTACATCACCAAGTGTACTGATGATGTAACACTCACAAAGACCATCACTGTCTGGGCCAACCAGAAGTCGTGGATGTCAGTGGAGGTCTACAGACTACAGGAGATGAGGTGGGCCTGAGGACAGCTAGGGCCAACCTATCCCACTGCATCAGAGAGGCTAAGAGACAGTACTCCAGGAAGATAGCCCATCAATTCAGTGACAGCAGAGACACTTGGAGCCTGTGGCAGGGGATACGGACCATTATGGACTACAAGCCCCCACCGTGGACATGTGACAGCACCATCTCCCTGCTGAACGAGCTGAATGCCTTCTTCGCTCGCTTTGAGGAACAAAACAGCACCACTGCACAGAAGACTCCACCTCCTCTCGGCGACCAGGTTATGACACTGTCCCCGGACAGCGTGAGGAGATCCCTCACCAGGATCAACGCATGAAAAGCTCCGAGTTCTGACAACATTCTTGGGCGTGCAGTGAGAGACATTTTCAACATCTCACTAAGTCAGGCTGTTGTCCCCACATGCTTCAAAGCTACCACCATCATTCCAGTCCCGGAGAAGCCGTCTCCATCTTGCTTCAATGACTACTGTCCAGTTGCACTTACTCCTATTCTCATGAAGTGCTTTGAACGGCTAGTCATGCGCCATATCATGTCTGCCCTCCCCCCTCCTTGGACCCCTTCCAGTTTGCATATCGGTCCAATTGCTCGACCAATGACGCCATCGCCACTGCCCTCCACTCACCACTCACACATCTAGACAAAAAAGACTCATACGTCAGATCGCTGTTCATAGACTTCAGTTCAGCATTCAACACAATCATCCCTCAACAGCTCATTCACAAACTTGTCCAGCTGGGACTCAACACTTCGCTGTGCAACTGTCTGTTGAACTTTATGACTGGAAGACCTCAGGCAGTACGGGTCAGCAGCAACACATCCAGCACCATCATACTGAACAATGGGGCCCCCAAGGATGTGTGCTGAGCCCCCTCCTCTTCACTCTGCTGACCCACGACTACACACCGCCACACAAATCCAACCTCTTCATTAAGTTTGTGGATGACACAACTGTAGTGGGTCTCATTAGCAACAGTGATGAGACAAACTACAGGAGCGAGGTGAGCCACCTGGCCGGGTAGTGCAGTGACAACAATCTCTCTCTGAGATGAAGAAGATTATTGTTGACTTCAGGAGAGTGCCCAATCAACATGTTCCTCTGACCATTAATGGTGCAACTGTGGAGAGAGTGAGCAGCAACAAATTCCTTGGTGTGTGCATCACAGAGGACCTATCCTGGACTGTCAACACCGCAGCACTGGCCATGAAAGCACAGCAGCATCTCTATTTCCTCCACAAACTGAGAAGGGCCAGAGCCCCGGCCCCCATCATGTGCACCTTCTACAGAGGCACCATCGATAGCATTCTGATGAGCTGCATCTCTGTGTGGTATGGCGCCTGCAACGCATCCTGTCGGAAGACCCTTCAACGCATAGTGAGAGCAGCTGAGAAGATTGTTGGTGTCTCTCTCCCCTCCCTCCAGGTCATTTAAGGAACCCGTCTCACCCGTAAAGACCCCTGCATCGCTGGTGATCCCACCCACCCATCACACAGCTTCTTCAGTCTGCTGCCATCAGGGAGGATACTGGGGAGTCTCCAGGCCAGGACCAGCAGACTGAAGGACAGCTTCATTCATCAGGCTGTCAGGAAGCTGAACTCCCTCCTAACCTTGAACCTTTTATATTTAATCTGTATCTATCTGTATTTTTATGCTCTACTTTTAGTGTTGTCTGTATGCACCAAGGGTCTGAGAGTAGCACAATTTCAATTCTCTGTATGTATGTGCTGGACATGTCGAAGAATTGATAATAAAGCTGGCTTTACTTGACTTGACTTATTTTTTTATAGCCTACAGAAATAATATTTTTAAATTGCATTTTTGTAAAAAAAAATTAAAATAATAAAAAATAGATAAAAAATTGAATTACCTCTTTTCTCCACTCATGCCACACTAGTGGGCATTCTAGCTTTAACAGTGACAAACTTAAGTTAGCATTAAAGCATTAACATTTCTGTGGGGAAATCAGTTACAGTGGAGGTAAGCAATCAATGGAGGTTGAAGATACAGACCACTGTAATGAATATCTGTCTTTGGAAAACAACAAGAGCTTTCATTGTGCTTACATTTACAGCTATCGCCAGCAGGTGGTGCTTTTTGAAACCTCTTTTTGTTCAGAGATTATGCACTCATCAGAAAAACAGTAATTAGGTACACATATAATATTATCCTTTTTAGACATTGTCTCAGAAAAAAATGGTTGCAGGATCTTATTTTTCATGGTATCTTCTTCAGATTTTAAATATAAACTCATGAGACATGTGACTTTCAACCCATTACTTTTCTGGTTTGATCCAGGACTGATTTAATGTATTTTTATATGAAAAAAAAAACTTGATGGATGGATAGTGAAGCCCAAAGAGTCTTCTTTCCAAAGACACCAAATGTCTTGTGTGTGTAGCACAATGAAGTCAGGAACTGTTACAATTTTAAGTTAGGTAGGTCATTTTCAGCTATGAGTCCCAAAATGGGGGGTGCAGATTAACAGGTAAAAGCAATTTATCAATGAAATGGTGAGGTAATTTGTTAAAGCAATTCATTACATTTAATTTAACATATATACATAAAAATACTAAATATCTCTGTTTTGTTTAGAACCATACACATATAGTTTATACCAGGGTTGCCCAATGTTGGTCCTGGAGAGCCAAGATCCTGCAGAGTTTTGCGCCAACCTTAATGAAAACTCACCTGCCTGTAGCTTTCTAGTAACCTAAGACCTTGATTAGCTGGTTCAGGTGTGTTTGATTAGGGTTGGAGGTGAACTCTGCAGGACTGTGGCTCACCGGGACCGATGTTGGCCACCCCTTGTTCATACAGTATCTGCAAAAAATGTGGATTGTTACTGAGAAGCCTATTGTACACTTCATAACAGCTAGAATTAATTTTATAGCTGCTTTTGTGACAATTTATATGCTGGTTTAGCAATGTGACAGACTTTATTGGCAAATCAAAGTATTAAAAGGCTAGTACTGAAGACTAATTTTACTGCAAACTGCTCAAGGACCTATACCATGAATGTAGCTGAACAAACTCAGGGTTACAGGAATAGTTTTGAGTTGACAAAGCCAAACCAATGCAATCAGGCTTTGTTGATACCATGAAGCAGCTCATTAACCTTTTCTGTCAACTTTGACCTTAAAGCTATTAACCAAACTCCTGCAACAACTCAGTGTCATTAGCAGCAGATCAAGAGAAAATACAATTCAAACCCCTGCAACAACTCAGTGTTGGCTTTGTTGACCCGCCACCCCTAACCATCAGTTTACTCAAATGAGACTGTGCTATTAATGCGAACTAATTTTTTCAGTTCCGCTCTTACTGACATGTACAATAGAACTACAGTACAACAATTTCAGCCTCATGATGTCTAAGAGCTGTGAATGATTGCAACATATGTGCAGTCTATTGTTCTTATGACTTTATAGGGCAGGGGTGTCAAACTAAGTTCCTGGAGGGCCACTGTCCTGAAGAGCTTGATTAGCTGGATCAGATGATTTTAAGCTGTTCTAAAATTATATTTTAAAAGTATAACCATTTGTTTGCTTACCTTGACTGTAACAGATTTCCCCACACAAATGTTAATGCTTTGATGCTAAGTTAAATTTGATCACTATTAAAGCTAGAATGCCCACTAATGTGTTTATTTACAAAAAGGCAAGAGTGGAAAAAAAGAGACAATTTTATTTTTTTCAATTTTTTCATAAAACTGTAACATTATTTCTATAGGATAAAAAAAGACAAAAAAGGACAAAAAAGTCTGAATAAGCTGATCTATAGCATGTTAAATGGTGGTATCCTAGTCTATAAATAGACCCCCCTAAGCTCACAGAAATGGTTTGATTCAAGTATTCAGCAGCCAATGACACTGACCCATTCAAACTGTTTTTTTTAACTTGTATTTCACACGTATTTAACAATATATGTGTTGAATACGCATAGTTAATGCAATGATTTTTCAAGCGCAAACAACATGTATTTAACACGTGAAATACACATTAAATACACGTGAAATATGCGTATTTAACGCGTTCAAATTTACGTGTTTTTGGCCCTTTTGGCCTTCCACAGAGATGCGCTCATTGGCTATGTAGACTGCATTTTTGGGTATGAGTGGTACTTTCCTAACTGACTCAGCTAACTGGGCATTATAAAAGTGATACAAAAATGAATGAATGACCGAATAAATAAATAAATAAATAAATAAATTGCACGTTTTATTTGGCTCATTTCTTTTAGGCTCCAAATAGCCTATAATTAATGGATTAATAAATTATCCAACTTGATAAACACAATATTACATATTATTTTTATTTATTTATTTATTTTTTATTTATTTATTTTTTTACAGCAGCTTTGAAGTGCATAATGCTCAAAGGAAGAATTAAGAGTGTCAGACTCGTGTATTTGGCCACAGTTGAATAATACACATGTAGAAAAAAAAAATTGTATATATAATATTGTATATATATTGAAATATTGTATATATATTGTAATAATTATATTACAAAATTAATACTGGAGAGGACATGTTGAGGACTAAACATATACAACAAGTGAGAAGGTCCATGCAAGTGTGAATTCTCACAGCAGTCCATAAAGCCTTGTTGAAACAGCACCACCCTAAGGACAACTTATTCATCATAAATGTTTGTGTGGACAATTTTAATTCAACTTCAAACCAAACACCAACCCTCCAACTTATCAAAAAAAAAAAAAACAAAGAAAAAAAAAAAAACAAAACAACAACAACAACAAGGAAACAGTAGTATTTATTATTATTAAAATTTTTTTTTTTTTTTAATTGTACTTGGAAATCTCTCATAATTCTTCAAAAGTGGGCAAAATATAATATTTTAGACAGGCATGTGTCACGAAGTGTTATACTATCTATAGTATCTTTCATGCATTTATAAAAACGGTTTATAGAATTTATAAAGAAGCACATATCATTGATTTCCTAAATGCATGTAAATAATAAATAAAGAAATATAGAGAGAATAAATAAATAATATAACGAATAAATATACATCAACAAATCATATAATCATTTTACCAAAATATTTAAACAAAAACACAGTTTGATACTATAATTCAGGGGTTCCCAAACTTTTCCATTCCACGACCCACCTAGACAAGTATAATCTATTTCACGACCCACCAAAATATTTGAGATAAAAAAAACAACATTACTTTACTTTAACATTTGACATTACTTTAAGCCTAATCTTAATTAAAAGTTTGATATGACAGAAATTAAGTATTTAAGAAAAATAACAATTTTATTTGAGTGTACAAATATTTAAGTTTTAATTTCTTTGTTTACAGATGTTAAAATATGAAACTTCCATAAAAACGTGATACAGGCTCACTCCAGTGAACTGTAATCTGCGCTGCGTGTTGTTAAACTCATCGCGGGGTTCAGCGCAGAAAATGCATTCATGGTCCTTCCGTGTTTGTGTGTAAGGGAAAGCGGTGCACAATCCAACACTTTTTTAGGAAAGCATAAGAAGTAAAGCAGAACTATCTAAAACAGTTTGGAGATAAAAATAATTGTGAAATAGGTAAAAATAATAAACAGATGCATCTGATTTAAAATAAACACTAAAAAACGAGATGACAAATTTACTTTAGTCAGAAATTTACTTTTGCAAAGGTTAAATAAATGTTCAGCAATATCTTTAAAAGATTTTTGAACTTTGGCACATTTTTTTCTCTATATAGAGATGATATGTCAAGGAAATATTGCGAAATTTTGTAAATTTTGTTATGTGGAAATGTTTAAATCTTGTAGTGTTACAATTAACCCTACGTTTATGCCCTGCTCACCCCGTACATGTAAAATGCTTTTTACAGACCGTTTCCCGAACCAAAACAGTGCAGTTCAAACAGACGATAGAAATGAATGAACATAGCCTACCTGAAACCATTTTCGTAACATTTGAATTTTCTGGTGTATGCAATCTCATGCAGAATACAGCGCACTGAAGTGAACGATTTTTTTCTCATTAATAATGCGGACCGATTGAACCTTTTAATAATGACGTTGCTCTGAGAGCCTCACTGTAATTACAACTCGTGCGCGCCCGTGCTTCAAAACACGCAACGCATGTTTTAAATCGCGGACTTAATTGCAATTCGAAAATCACACTAAGGATATCGCAATTCGTAATTAATGTTGGTAGACTATATCGTGCAGCCCAAGACTGAACTGTGTGAGTGTGTGTGTCATTTAAACGCTAATTCAGCTGCAGCCAAGTGACCCACAGTTTGAAAACCCAATTTGAGTAAACGCTCTAATACATTTTACGCAACATTTTTAAAAATGACTTTTAAATGCACACACATGTATATTTACATATGTTTTGCATCTCAGATGTTTTAGAGAAAAATATACATTGCATCATTTATTATCATTTACATGCACCTTTATTATAAAACAAATTAAATCTCATTTACATTCATAAATCTCAGTACAACAGAAAGTATAATCAAATAGTTTTCCAGTCACTTTCAGTCATTTTATGTAGCCTGCATTACATACATGCTTGCACATATCACATTCAGGCACAGTGGAAATCATAAAAATGTCCCACATTGTCAAATCGCACATCTTCCTTCATCTTCCTTCCAGATGATGAAGTTATCCTGTGTTGATTGCAAAGATTTAACTCTTGGGCATAGAATTTTGTTCATTCGCAGGCTAGTTTGCCATCAAAACTGGACAGAGCGATGGCAAAGGCTTGCACTGCACACATGGGGTAATTATAGTCCAGAGTGAACACATCGTCTGCTACCCTTCCAAACTGCATCACAATTTAGCTATCTGAAAATAAAACCACTTACAGTCAGGTTAGTTTTTATATTCATGCCATGGTAACAACCGAGCACAATATGGAATAATCAATGCAACATATGCTAGAAAAGGTCCAATTTCATACATTTTGTTCTATTGTAAAGTTGTAATCTTTTTGATGTATCCCAGTTGAAGAGGTAAATATTTATCAGTATCACCAGTATTACTTACTGTCTTTGCTGTGGACGATCTGGAAGTTCTTGACAGAGGCCTGTGTGACCCGACCAGAGAAGTTGAGGACATAGGAAGTGGTGTCATCATTCCAAACTGGAGTTTTGTTGTGGAGTTCAATTAGGTTGTCCATCTGTCTGTTTTGGTAGCGCATAAGTATATTGTCGTTGTCCTAAAGGGAAAATAGTTTGTTTTGCATGAATTTGCTGTGCATGAATGATTTGGTCGTTGCAATGAGTATTGTAATTGAGTTTCTATGTTAGCTGAACTGCCTAACTAGCCATCATTTTTGGGACATCATGGGTGATGGTAAGGGGACGTTCACACAGAATGCATTTTTGCATGTAAATACAGTACACTTCTTTTCCATTGTTTTTCTATGCAAACATTCACATATTTGACCATTGCGCTCGCATGATTTGCAACATCTCACGAATGACACATTCTAAAAATGTGGCGCTTACATTAAAAGAAGTTTAAAGAAATATACAAGTTAAAGTTGCTTTTTCATTCAACTGCCCTGCGTCTCACGTTTACACACATTCTGTGTCTATTTGCTAAAGCAACCATGCCATTTTAGCTTTCTTCTCCAAATCTTCAAGCTATTGTTGTGACACGTTTGACAGGTCTTATAAGCAAATGTTTCATATCGCAAGTGCAATGCTGTACCAGATGCCCTACCAAGCAGGTTTACCACATAAGAAAAGCCAAACATATGGAGCTGGTTATGTGATGCAAACATCAAAATATTTTAGTTTACAAATCATGTGCCATGGTAAAAGTGTTTTGAGGTCATAATACAGTGTTGGGCAAGGAAACATGAGTCTTTATTAATCGATCATCGGCCCCTGTAATTGTGATTTGTGTGGAAAATACGTTGTTGGTGTTTTACTGCCACTATAGTGTTCATTTCAGCTGGAAACTGCAGTTAATTTTATACACAGTATAAGTACATCTTTGTTGGAGTACATGGAGTTTTGGAGTTTTGGAGAATTTATTTTCTTGCCTTTGTTGTTGCATGTCAGAGTCAGATATAGCAGTACATTAGTAACTGAACTCACTGTTCGTGGACATATCGGCACTCGCTCGTTGTCGTCATCCATGCCTGGAATGATCACAGCCATTTTTCTGGGCCCTTTAAACCCCAACACATTTGTCTCCTGGACAGAAACAACCGTATCTCCTTTAAAACTTCTGACAATTTTTTTTTTTAACCTCAAGGATAACTGTTGTGGAAATGAAGTTAGTATTTACGTAAATGATAGCCGCTAGCTCTTGCCGGGCGTTAGACATGTCTCTGAGGGCACGGTCAGGGTTGAGACCATTGTCAAACACTGTGAACTTGGTACCCATGAGATTGGACCTAAAGAGATAAACCACAAATCAAAGAAGAAAGCTCAGTGGTTCAGAAATTATGCATACTTATTTTGGTACATTTTATATCATGCAAGTTACCTCAACTTTCCAATAAAATTTTCTCCACCCCGAGACAGGTCAGTGGCATCTATGGATATCAAATAATTTGACGTTGCACTCCTTTTTCTTTTTCGACCAGCCAATAGAAAAACCTGCAGGATGGGGTGGAAGATTATCTCAAGATAGTCATTGATTTGTGTTGGCGATTTATGAGAGCCTTGCATTTTAACTATCATGTCATTCACTAGAAAACCTTGTAGAATTGTCAGAAGTTCTGCATGAATTTGATTTAAAAGTGAGAGCAAGTCACCTTCTTGTCATTGTCTAAATGGAGGTAATAGGTGGGGTAGAAGCCTCTGTCCATGCCACGCTTGTCTCGCATCACTTTACACTTGATGGTGATTCCCTGAGGTGCAGGCTGAAGAACAAACTCCTCAAGGTCATCGAATTCAATCTCTGGTGATGGAGGCCTCTCATCCTGTCACAAGAGATATGATACTATTCAGATTATTCAGATTATACATTCTTTCCCTCAGGATGTCACTGCCTCAGTTTACAGGAGTCGTACCTTCTTACTTTTCCTCCCTTTGCCTTTCTTCTTTCTGGGAATTTCTGTATCCTCATCATCACTTTCATCTGATTTAGCAGCGTCTACAATGAGAATCTTTTATGTTGATATATGAACAGTGTGATAAAATTACAATTATTTTTTCTTTTTTTCTGTAGTTACAAGAAATGTGATTTTTTTTTTCACAGTCCAAAAAGACCATTCACTGTGTGTACATTACATGGCCTAAAATGCTTGTTTCAAAACAATTAAATTTCTGCCAGAAATTGATCATGACAGTGTTAAAGATACTGTTGTTGCATCCAGAAGATTACAATGTTATTAGTCTAGTTTGTATATTACAATAAGCATAACATATGAAGTAAGTCTAGAAGTAAGTTATGCTGTGTCTGGCTGTGGGGAAGCACATGTACTTGCAGTTCTTGAGCTTTTGTCCAAATGTTTCGAACAAACAGTTTTCTGTGCAAAGAGGGCGTTTACGCTTAGTCTTTTACTTACTCTTTTTCCTGTTGTTCTTTTCTTTGTCCTTATTATTCTTGTCTTTTTTCTTGTCTTCTTTGTCTCCTCCTGCCTGAAACATCGAGCTGGAGTTGGCAGTGGATTTCTTTTTGCTCTTGCTGGGTTTAGTCTCTGGCTCACTCTCATCACTGTCCGACTTCGTGGCTGGAGCAGATGCTTACAAGATTTAGTCAACAAATTTCACAGTTACACTATTTAGTAATAAATATTCGTCAAATAACTGTGTACAAGCATGCATTATATTACACTACTTCACTTTTTATATAACACACTACTTTTTTTTTGGTATTACAAATTATGAGGGGTGGTTCATTGCGATTTCACTTTTTTAACGTTAGTTAGTGTGTAATGTTGCTGTTTGAGCATAAACAATATCTGCAAAGTTACGAAGCTGAAAGATCGATGCAAACGGAGATATCATCTTTTAAAATTCTGGTAGTTTAATGCCTACAGAAATGGCTGGTAGGGACTACAAGAAGTTACTTCTTGGGTTCGTGACATCACAAACGAGATATAAGAGACCACCACTGTGTTGTCAGTGCACACCAACACATGGTGACCTTCTAGGTCTGGGAGAAAGTGTTTTAGTGCTGGAAGCACAGCCAGCATCTCCAGGAAGTTTATATGCCATGTCAGATGGCGACCACTCCACAGACTGCGGGAAGGGTGGCCACTCATGACCGCACCCCAACCGGTGAGGCGCGTCCATTGCTAGCATTACGTGGTGACAAGGAGCACCCAGCAGCAGGCCCTGAGACAAGAACCAAGGTTTCCTCCACATGTCCAAGGCATGTAGGCATCTCCACGTGACCTTGATCATGCGAAACGGGTTTCCCCTCGGGGAGAACCCCTTGGTCATGAGCCACCACTACAGGGGTCTCATGTACAGGAGGCCATGAGTTATCACTTTGAATGCAGCTGCCATCAGACCCAGCAGTCTGGAACTGCTTGACAGTGAGCCTTCTCTTATTCTCATGACTGCGGTGAGGATAAACTCGATCCGAGCAGGAGAAATGTGTGCCTGCACCATGGTCGAATCCCACACCACCCCTAGATAAGTGGTTCTCTGTACTGAAGAAAACATACTTTTTTTGGCATTAAGTCTTAACCCCAGCTCTTTCATGTGAGTGAGAACGACATCTCGATGTCGAACTCACCATCCGCTCTGATTGAGCTAATATCAACCAATCATCGATGTGGTTGAGTCGTGAAAGTGTGGGGTGAGAGTGCAAGGCCAAAGAAAGAATTGATATTGGTAGGCTTTTGGCCCCAAAAGCAAACATCAGGAACTTCCTTTGATGAGGAAGGATGGAGATATGTTGCCTTACTGTATTAAAGCTTTAATCAGGATAAAGCCATATATTAAAAGCTAACATAAGCAGTAGCATTTACAAATAACAGTGTATCTAAAAGTATGAGATAACAACAAGCAAAAAACATAGGCCTACCATTAAAAGCCGTGCTTGCACAGGTTCTGCACGATCCTCAATAATATCATCTGCTTCTCAATCGGGCTTAAACTGATAAGCGATATTAACAACGCCTTGTTTACAATACAACCGGGAGCACATGCCACTGCGGAGAGGGGTGGAACGTATAAACGCGGACTAGAGGCGGTTTAGCCAACCACAACACACTGGGAAAGCTAACCAATTAGAGCCCATCACCTATTTCTGAGGCAGGGGCTTCATAAAAGCAGGAAATGATCAGCGCGTTTCTCAGAGAAGGGACAGAGCAGTGTGGAATAAAGGTAAATTATGTGAACGATAATGCATTTTTTTTGTTTATTTTTTTATTTTTCAATGAAGCATTAACACACATTAGACTGCACCCCATAAACACAAGCAAGCCTAGAAAAAAAAAAAAAACACACTGAACCACCCCTTTAATGATACATCCCAAGAAATGTTCAGGTCATAATTAACTCCAAAATAATAATAATAAAATATGTAAAGTTTTAGCACCTGTTGATTTGTGTGTGTGTCTGTGTTCCATTAATATCTATTTTTTTATTATTATTATTATTTTTTTAATTTTTCAGTTCATTTTCATTTTCTTCTTCTTCTTTTTTCCAGGCAGGGTTTTTTATTAAATCACCATAAATTAAAATACTACCATTATGTATAAATACTTACAAATTTAAATGATATATCTTTGTTTCACTTTACAGAAAATAGGATTGCATAATTAGATAGCAAATTTGATTAATATATATTTTATTTTGGTTTTGATTTTGAGGTAAAATATGACCCAGGCATATTCTTGGCAGTCTTTTTGAGATCCACAATAGCTGTCTTTAGCAATACTATCATTAATGTACAGTGTTTCAAATTACCTTTCTTTTTTGTGATAAAATCTGGTTTATTTCCATTTATCTGAAACATAGAAGCTGGCTCCTTTTTAGCCTTGGCTGTCTTTCGTTTGCTTTCTGATTCACCTTTACTCTCTGCAGAGATAAAATGGTCAATTAAAAATGAGATATCTCAGTATTTTCCTCTACAGTAGCTCGCCTACAACAAAACCTACAAGTTGATGTATGAGTCACTGAAGCTCATATAGAGTTTGTTCACAGGGTATTTAGCTGAGAGTCCTTGTGTGATTGTCAAGTTAGGACCGGTTCCCAGAACTCCCTGGGGTTATTCAGGTGTGCCACCTCCAGAAAATCAGCTTAACTTCCAGCTGAAGAGCAGTGTTTTTCAATATGGAAATTATGCTGCTAATGGCTCAGTACATAGAGGACAACCAGAGAGTTTCAGTTTGAATGTCAAAACAGCGATAGCTCAGTCTCAGTCCCATTCATTCTAATGCCTGTGTCTTTCCTCCACCCACAATCTTCGTTAAACTTTTGAAACATGCTCATCACACATTAAACTTGCTCAAATGTTTAACCCAAACACAAAACTCACACTTACACTCACACTATCACAGACTCTCTCTCACACACACATACACACACCCACCCACACACACTAATAGCAGGCCCAAACAATAGGAGGACAGAGTGAAGGTACACAGGACCTAACATTTCCACTCTTTTATTAGCCCCAGGTCCAGTGGTCCCGAGCATCCTGTATGTAATATAAATGTGTAGCGAGGTGTACAGTGAGTGGTCACTGAAAATTTGTTCTGATTAGTATGAGTTTGAAAAAATAATTAATCGTATCATTTTTCTTTTGACAAAAAGTTAAAACTGGTCCCACAGACCCAAACACCATACAAGGGTTAATAAAACCTGAACGCATTCCCCTCAGGAGCCCCAGAGGAGGTCATCTGTGAAGGTTTTCACTCATCTAGGTCATTGCTGAATGCCTGCTAAAATGTATTAGTTAGCAGCTGGAATTTGTTTTCCATTTGGTGAAGTCGTTTCTCCACTTATCCGAGTGGCTTGATCAGACACCCCCTGAGGAGCTCACCATCTGTCTTTTAACAAAATGAAAAAAATGAGGCCAAGCCTTTACAAGATGAGCAAATGAATCACTTAAAGTGTAACTGAAAACAAGAGTCAAATTCACTTGAAATCCCCCACTTCAGCTCATAGATAAAGCAGAGTGGTGATCTTTAAGTCAGCTCTGCTGTATTGTTCTGGCTAATCTTCTTAGCTCACAAGATCTAGTGCTAATCCTCTTCCTGAGCAGCAAACCCCCATGCATGTGTACATAATGACATTAAGAGTTGCACACACTGAAGCCATTGTCTAACAGTTTCCTCTGACTCGATACCTAATGTTGTTTGCTCAGAGGGGGAAAAACAAACTAAAAAACCAAAAGCTTCAGGATTTCTGAGACCAAAAATACTCTTGATATACTCTTGGAAAACACTCCCAACCCCCCAGCAAAGCTCAAAGGGACTCTTATAATAACATAAATGCTGCTTGACTGTTGAAACTAATGGACCAAAACTCAAAATGAACCTTGGCCTCGCTCATTAGAATGCATTCAAGTGTGAATAGGCTCAGCTGACCTTTGGCCTTTGATTTCTTTACATTGGTGCCAGCAGGGAAGCTCTCTTTGGTGGTTTTCTTCTTAGTTTTCTTCTGTGAGGTCTCCTCTTCGTCATCCTCCTCATCATCATCAGAATCTGAGACATCAATATTAAAGGACAAATGATAAAGTGACGTGATATACAGCCAAGTACGGTGACCCATACTCAGAATTCATGCTCTGCATTTAACCCATCCAAAGTGCAAACACACAGCAGTGGGAAGCCATTTATGCTGTGGCAGTTGGGGGTTTGGTGCCTTGAATTCGGTGCCTCAAGGGCACCTCAGTCATGGTATTGCCGGCCCGAGACTCGAACCCACAAACTTAGGGTTATGAGTCAAACTCTCTAACCACTAGGCCACGACTTCCCCACAAGGCAATGAATCCTAAATATATCCTAAATATATCTTTTATATCCTAAAACTGGTCCTGCTGAACACATCCTTGGCCGGCATTTTTCTTTCTTTCACTTGTGGTGCCACCAGCCATTGTCCAGACTCTTTAGTCACATGGCATTTTTTCATGCAAAAAGTAAATTAAAATAAAATATGATAATAATAATAATAATAAACATGTCAAAGAATGCAACTTCTATTATAATAATTGAGAATCCAAGCAGACAGTTTTTTACAGGTATTATAGAAATCACTGGAAACGGTTAAACTACTTATGGTAAGCCTGAGGAAGGCTGATTGACCGAAACGTTCCTAATAATTTCATAATGATACCAATTCGAGTAGTGTGCAGGATTTTTACACTTTTCACTTTTAACCGATGCACCTATGAATGATCGGGTGCATGAGACACTATGTCTTCTATTAAACATCCAGTTTAAAATATTTCATACAGTATTAAGGAAAAATATGCCACTTCATTCTCTGTGTATGACCCAAGATACTGGGATGGGTCAAGCATCTCTGCTCCTCTATTGGACCACTGGTTTGAAAATGGTTGTATGGAACTTCATGTTTAATATATTTGTCCCAGTTGATGAATTAAAAATCACAAATACCTTTCTTCTTCTTAGGAGTACTCTTGGGCTTCTTTTTTGTATTCTTCTCTGTTGCCTCTTCTTTGTCCTTCTCGGATTTCTTTTTTACAGCTTTGCTCTCTGCTGAGAAGTTACAAAATAAACATTTGTTTTAGCAACCATGGAGCATTCCAATACAAACTGACAGTGGTCCTAAAAAGTGTTCTGACTCTAATGTCAGTGCACTTATGATCAATGACTGATCAATGTGTCCTAGCAGAGTATAATCACTAGGGCTGGGCAAAAAAAATAGATTTTTCGAATAATCGTTTTTTTTTAAATGACATTGATTCGATTTCAAATCTCAAAAGCCACGAATCGATCTTTTCCTATATTTATTTCAGCAAACATTTAAAAAGAAGATCTGATTAATGTGACTATTTTTCATTAGTCTTCTCCACTAGATGTCGCCCTCTTATTTACCTTGCACAATGTTACTCATTCAGTGGCGGATATGTTGACAAGAACCTAGAACAAAGCAATATGCATGATTTGCAATGCTCAGGTAAAATTCTATAGTATTACTAAAAATCTGCGGAAGCATTTGACATCACGCGTGAAGGCGCCATAATTTCCGCAATGAATGAATGAATGAATGAATTTTTTACAAAACAACTGTCGACAACAATCATGTTTTTCACAGCCTCTGTAATCTCACTATGATGATATGAATACATGAATTTCATCCCCAGCTGCTCTGAGAGTAACTTCAGTAGCATTTTACAGTTTAATTTGACAAAACTACCATCATATCACAAACACAGCAGCTGCAAGTTCCTACGGCAACCCGTCAAAATAAAAGTTTAGTTTAATGTGAAGGATCTGTCTAAAATATATTACTATTTAGCAGTCTTATGACTCAATGTAACAACAATGCTGCTGCTGCTACTAATACTACTAATAAATATTAATGAATCTTTTTTTTTTTTTTAAGGAATAATTGCATTTGGTTTCTTTTTCATTTTAACAGTAAACTTAATTCTGTTGTGCAGGACTTTGTTTGATAAAAAAATAAAAGGGTTTTTGATTTTATTAGGATAAATTAAATTGTTTTATGCCTTCATCAGATTACAAGAAAATTTAAGAACAAAATTTTATATGGCCCCATTATTGTTTAAAAATTGAGCCTATACAAAAAAAAGAGGAAAGGTTTAAAATACAGGCCTGTTGCTCTTAATTTCTTTTTTATAAATTCATCATTTGTAAAATGATGTTTACTGTTCATTTTTTAGAATTATCAGTAGCATTTGTATTAAAACTACCAAGAACCGAATCAAATCGAATTGAGAGCTTGTGAATCAAAACCGAATCAAATCGGGACATCTGAATCGATACCCAGCCCTAGTAACCACATAGTTCATCTCATTAACTGTGAACTAACTTCCAAAATAAAGTCTGTCAATTCAAAACTTGCAAGCTTCTTTTTGTCAAATGTTTTGCTTTTTATAATCTAATGCAATGATGTTCACACTCTATGTCTTTCAGAGCAGTAACTTGAACATGTGGAAATTCAATGTCTATGTAATCATTGTTTATTACATTTCTTAAAGGGTCGTGAAACCCCAGACTACGTTTTTTTTTTAGATATTAGCAAGGGAGTTTGTGTTGCACATCATAGAAGACAATGCTAGCATCCAATAATTTTAACTGTTGGAGAAAACTGGTTAATTTTAAGTTTTTGTGCACAATTTTCATCTTCCGGGTTTAAAATCTACATTGTGTTGGTCACAGTTTGTGACGTGGCAGTGGACTACAGTACATTGATGACACGTCTGTGCCTATTAAATTATTCACGAGACCTTATCCTATGAGAAGAGCTTCGCTTAATTATTCACAACAGCATGTGTTGATTTGCTATGACAGATGCTTCAGACTGTGAGATTGCATATATTAACTGAGAGAAATGTTCATGGATCGAAAGAGCATTTGTTTTTGCTTTGTAATTAGAGTTCGGCACAAACGCGATTCATTGACTTGGTGAACATAACCGTTCTTACAGCTCTGTGACACAACCCGTCAAAAGGCTTATATAAACACCACAGAATAAGCATTTTTTAAAACTGTGGTGAGAACTAACCAGTGCTGAAACGGGGGAGTTCATGACCCTTTAAAAAGCATCCAAATAATCCAGATCATATAAGATGAAGTCACAACAGTTAAATGCATGCTTGTATCAGACTGACTCTTTAAGGGCGTCCTGTCCTCTTCACCTGACAACTCTTCACTCTTTTTAGCTTTGCTCTTTTTCGGTTTAGCTTCAGCTCCTTTGGCCTTTCCAGAATCTGCCTCCGGCTTCTTCTTTTTTATCTTCTACACTGTAAATAAAGAGAATAAATGGCATTCATTTTTTAAGGTTTCTTTGCATACTTGTAAATTTTTTTGAATGGCTGTGTACATTTATGCAGAAATTTTAACTTACCCATTGCCACACATCAATGAAAGCAAGCAAAATGATGTACAGGATAAATTAGAAAAGTGCATGGCTTACTTGAGTCTATTATTAAACACAAATATTTAAGCTGTTCATTAAGCAACTTTTTAATGCATTAAACATTTCACAGTGCATCTTCGTAATGTAATGATCATATTGTTTACACCTTTCTTAAGGCAAATAATAAGTAAAATTTTCTGTTCAATCAAACACTGCTCAAAAGGGGGTTAAATCTTTTGAGTGGATGTGGCACATTGGTTTAAGACGTGACCTCTTATGTACAGAACGCTGAGGGAGGCCAGACTAGGTTAAGCATTTGGACAAAGTCCAATTCTCACACAATGTAGGCCGGACGTCACAGCCTGCTTGCATACTGCACGGAGTGGGGAGCATATAATCTGATTAGTTACGATCTTAAATGAGTATTTATAGACCTCACTTTAACAAAGAGCAAAGACAGTGAGATCCTTGATTACTGCCGCCATGGGGATTTTATTTAACTTTATGGAAAACCCCTTCATAGACCGTTAGTCACAGTAGATTCAGTTTTTAATGTAAGTGAGCTTCTGTTTGACAAGTATCCAAAAGCAGTAGCTTGGCTGGCTGAGAAATACTGACTTGCTATTTTTTTAATTAGAGTTAATGTTTAGGCATTTTCATAATTTCAGCCATGTCTAGGGTCAGTGAGTTTCAGTGCCGTGCTCCAATGGCCTCAACCAACCCCTCTCTGACATATTCTCTCTCCCTTTCTTCTCCCTTTATGGTTAATAATGTAACAAGATATTCAGTGAAAAGGAAACAGATGTATACAATATTTCCTGGTTTTGAAAAACAAACATTTACAAATATTAAACATGGAAATCTGTTATTATTTTTTTAATTTCTTTTTTTCAAGAAAATGTTTGGCATTGAAACAACTAAATAAAAGTTATTAACAATAAAAGTTATTCTTAACAATTTGATTTACTACTTTCATTTACAGGTACCAGGAACCAGAACAACAACAAGAACAAACTGAATTCATGTGCTGTCGATTTTATGAAATCAATTCTTTCCTTTTCTAAAGCCTTTCTAAATCCTTGCTGACAGGAAAACACAATCATTCTGATGATCAAAGAGCCAATTCAGTCAATCAAGATATTATGAACTATACATATCTTAAAGGCTAAATGTTCCCTAGACTTATTTAGGCTTAGTCTTATGGATTGCTACCTGCCATCTTACAATTTACAAATTGGCCAATACTATAAGGCTCTTAAAATTGCATATTGGCAGATAAACTGGTTATAAGGCTCTTGAACACTATGTAAATCCCAACCTACTGCTAGTTATGTCCTGCAAAAGAACAAACAGACACAAGTATGTTGACACAAAACCATAATCAATCAAACAGACGGGCATTAACTTGATATGACAAACCTAGGCTTGTTTAGTACCTTCACAGAGCTATACAGTATTTATGCCTGGTATACAATTAGTAAACATTTTCTCAGTATTTGCTCCTTTACTACCTAAAACATCCAGTATCATACAACTTCAAGACATTTGTAACTGCGTTTAGAAACTAGAAGCTCTTTTCAGCTATAAGACACGACAGCTAAGATGTACCTTCTCTGAAGACATGGTTGTTGAGATGACATTGGTTCAATAGTAAAAGTCCAGGCAAGAGAGCAGATGAAGCTGTCATGTGTGTTTATATGAGTATATGCTGAGTGTGGCATCAGTGTGGCTGATTATGAAAGCTACTGTAGTTTAGTCTAGAGAACCTGATAATAGGATTTAGTGTTAAGCCCATCTGCTTCAGGAGCAACCAAAACAACACAAGAGGAACATACTGACACAGTAAACATGACCGCAGTATGTGTTTACTTCATTACACTCACAGATAAAAGGTACAAGCAGTACACTTTTCAAAAGGTACACCTTTGTACCTTATTTATCTGAAGGGTGCACATTAGTTCCTCAGAGTTACATATTAGTACCTAAAGTGGACATATCATTACCTACATGGTACATGTTTGACAAGGTACTGCCAGACACCTGTATCGACCCAGTTACAGTTGTGTACCTTTTTTTTTCTGAGAGTACAGATTATTAGTGAAACAATGAATTTAAGAAATTAACATGAATTTCATAATATGGTTTGAAGCCCTTTTCATTAATGACATCAACTCTCAAACTGCATCAGCTCCATAAGTTTGTGTAAAGCCTGATGATCCAAATTGTTATTTATCGGGAGTTTAAATGGGGGGGGGGGGGGGGGTAGATTTTCAGTGTGTTCTTACACTTTTAGACCCACATTAAAACAGACTTGCACTTGAATGGAGACAGACTGAGACATGCACAGACTACCCAAACAAACTGTACACTTGATGTATAACTCACCCGTATTGACCTTTTGGAGTAATTGTTAGGAAGACTAAGAGATAAATCAGCATTATTAGCAAAGCAGACACATTTATGACAGTATTTGTAGTAAAGCACTACTTACCTGTCTTCTGTCCAAACCTCCTTTAAGATCTCTTTCTGCAGAGGCATCAAGTGAAGAGCACTGATCGCAAATGTTGGGGGTTCAGTGCCTTCCTCAGTCGTGGTACTGCCTGCCCAAGACTCAAACCCACAACCTTAGGGTTATGAGTCAAACTCTCTAACCACTAGGCCACGACTTCCCCAAGATGAGAGTGCTGTTTCCCAGCATGCATTTAGCTTTAGCATGCCATCTGTCAATGGGAGACAAACCATTACAAAACCAGTCCCTGGAGATCTTACCCATCCACCTGCAAAGCCCCACTGGAAGATTTTATAGGATTGTCATCAGAATTAGAGGGGTCCACATGTCTCTTTAGGGGATTTGCTACATGAAGCTCACACATAAGTAAATGTCATTTGTATTAACTAAAAACAGGAATATAGCACAATACATTACCATTTAGTCCATAAAAGTCATTGTTTCATGTCATGTTATAACATGACATAGATTTATTAAGTCATAAATAAAGCAATGATTACTAAAGTAAGCTTTGTGTGTGTTTTCTACTTCAAAATTTAACGTTCAGTTCAATGTGTTACTTGCTGTTTTTTTTTTTTTTTTTTTGCAATTGTTTGTAAAATTTACTAGCACATTTTGAGCTTGTAAAAATGTGTTCTGTCTAAATAAAAACAAACTGAATTATACTAATTTTTGGAAAACAATTTTTGAGGTAACACTTTAGATTAGGGAACACAAATTCACTATTAACTAAGAGTTTCCCTCAATAAACTCCTAATTGATTATTAATAGTTAATAAGGTAGTTGTTAAATTTAGGTATGTGGTAGGATTAAGGGATCTAGAACATGGTCACGCTGAAGAAGGCATTAATATGTGCTTTATAAGTACTAATGAACAGACAATATAATATTGAAAAATGGTCCCTAAACTAAAGTGTTACCATTTGTGGTTTGGGGTAGATAAAGTGTGTTGGATTTCATATCATATATCTTATCCTTTTTTTTTTTTTTTTTTTTTTTTTTTTTGTAATTTCACCTTTCTGTATTGATAATTTCATTTTTAAAACATTAATTTCAAAACATTAGTTCCGTTCATCATAATTCCTGCATAAAACATTCTTAGCAATTGTACCTTTTGGTGTACAGTATCAGGTTTATAATATTATTTAATTTTATTTTATTTAGCAATTAATAATATTTAACTTTTAACTATTCTATTCTATTCTATTCTATTTTATTCTATTCTGTGTAGTTACCAATATGTGCCACAAGATGGAGAAGTATTGCAGCATTTGTTGTAGTGCTAATAACGTCAGTTCATCCAAGTTAGTTCTAATATATTTTAAATATGACACAACATTATAGTGCAAACTGAAGCAATTTTCTATTCATAATGCATGCATTATGAACTTATGTGTGTACATTAATCCAGTGCATTTACCCAGTAAAACTTTTTTTCTCACTTTATTTTGACCACATAATAAATTAACACAACTTTTAAATAATATGTCATGTTTAAATGTATGTGTGCCCTTTGAGGGCCTCCCGTGCATCAACAGCTCCATCTAAAGCCTGGACTACTTGAACCTCTCCATTTCCTGTCCCTATACTCAAAAGGATGTGGGCTGGCTGCCAAGTGTTGAAAACATGACTGCATCTTTAATCTGTAACTTTAATTATGAGCCTGAAGTAGGGTGTTAGAGTTCAGTGGCCTGGCATACATCTCCTCCTGACCCGAGGGTTCCAGCTCTGTCCTCTACCCCTCTCCCCTGCCTGAATATGGCAGTCTAGACTAATGGATCTCCTGGCTGGCCTGCTCTCTCTGACAGCCTTCCCGACAAATGGCATCACGCCCAAGAGAAGATAGTGAATTGACCCACTGTGGCAAAGCCCTTCGCGGCTTAAAGGGACAGTGTCACGTTGCAACCTGCCGCTGAACAATGCTGAGTTCCTGTGTGCTTTTTATGTTTCCAGAGGGAAAACTATAAGGTGAATTCAGATTAATCATGACATTTTTCCCAGTCATCCCAATGGCAAAACATGTCCCAGTTTACCTCATTTAAGTGTCAAATTTGTCTCCGATGCTTCAACAAAACAAAACAAAACAAAACATAAATATATATATATATATATATATATATATATATAATATGGGTGTATGTGTGTGTGTGTGTGTGTGTGTGTGTGTGTGTGTGTGTTTTGTTTTGTAGAAGCATCTGAGACCAAATTGACAATTACAAGAGACTGAATCAAAAGCTCCATTAATTTCTCCAAAACAGAAACTATATTGAATGTGTTCTTCCACTGACCAGTTAAATAGAGCATATTTCATGTATAAATATAAAACAGTTTTTATATTTAGGATATGCTTTAATGTCATTTCTAAAGAATCTTGTCTGCAATGTATTTAAATATATCTATAATTACACATTTGTAAGTTGCAATTTAGTAATTTAAAAAAAAAAGTATTTAATTAACATTTTTTTTAAGTCAGTAAAAAGTAAGTTTAGTCTAATATAAATAATTTTTTTTATTATTATTTTTATTTTTTATTATTATATTTTTTTTTTACACAATATTTGTGTGTGAAATGTTTTATGCTTATTAGTGTTCAGTGTTTTTAGCTTAAGAATATGCTAAAAGCAAAATGAGGCAGTTGGCTTTTGGAACGGAGCCCAATGTCTTTCTTGGTGTAAAGTGTTGGCATGGACGTCATGTCCAGGGTAATGCACACTCTGCCAGATTTTCAGGGTACAGGATGCTCTGCACTGAAGGAAAACAAACAAAAGTAAATGAGAAACTACAGTTAATATGATACTGTCCTTAGGGGATTGACATACAAGGCAGAATGTGCCTTATTTTTCACACACAAATACACAAAAGGGAGGGTGTTAAACAAAGAGGAGAGCAGGCAATATAATGAAAAGGAACAAAAGGCACACGGGAGGTGTTCTCCTTTCTAATAAAAGGCTATAAGATAATTTGGCATGAGTAACAGTACAACTGGCTCTTCGCGCTTGAAAGATGGCATATTCTGTCACGCTGACGTCCTCACAGAGAGCAGATGGAGAGCAGTGTGAACAAGTGCACATTTCTCCCTCGGGGCATTCTCAAATGCTCCTGCCCTCTCACTGTATCCGCACACACGTGTGTTATGTATCCACAAATACAGTCACTTCGTGGTGCTATTGTTCCTAACATCTGAACTGAGTGGCTTTCTCTTCAGCACTTGACTTTCCCCTTGTGAAAAATAAATAAACTTTAGCATACTTTTAAAAAGAGTATACTTCAGTGCAAACTGAATGTAATGATTTCAGACCCTGAATGTCATGACACGAGAGGCGGAAGCAATGATGCAAGGCTCTTTGAGAAAAACAAACACAACGTAGTAACGGGGCTCGGGTGGGCTGGTGGTGCAGGGACTAGGCGGTCAGCGTGCTGGTGAAGACAGGTGATGGTGGATTTCCAGACGAGACGAGACGAACATCACAGGACACCGAACCAGGAACAAGACTCGAGAACAGAACTGGAACGGATCACGACGACACAACCTGTGGACATCCAAACAACGATCTGACAAAGAGATGAGAGTGCGGTGAGTCCTTATAGTCTGAGTGAATTGGTAACAGCTGGTGCAGTGAATGAGATCAGCTGGCAGCTGATCAGCTGAACGAGCAGACACGCCCACTCACACACTCATTCACTCACAGAGCAACAATACACGGGACACGAAGAAACCAGTGAATTCATGAACCGTGACAGTACCCCCTATCCTCAAGAACGCCTCCTGGCGTCCCTTACCTGTCGATTGTAATCATCAATAAGGGAGTGATCCAGGATGTCTCTAGCCGGAACCCAACTTCTCTCCTCTGGACCGTAACCTTCCCAGTCCACCAAGTACTGGAATCCGCGTCCCCTCCGCCTTGAGTCCAGAATGCGATTAACCGAATATGTGGGTTCCCCATCTACGAGACGAGGCGGGGGGGGAAACCGGGACCGGCGGATTAATATGGGAGTGAAACACGGGTTTTATTTTGGAAACATGGAAGGCGGAATGAATCCTCCTGTACACTGGAGGGAGTTTGAGGCGGACTGCCACCGGGCTAAGGATCTTGGTGACAGTGAACAGGCCGATAAATTTGGGAGCAAGTTTATTAGAGACGGAACGCAGAGGAATGTTCTTGGTAGAAAGCCACACTTTTTGACCAACGACGTATACGGGAGGCCTAGACCGGTGGCGATCAGCTTTGGCCTTGGTGCGCACTCCCGCTTGGAGTAGAGTCTCGCGGGCTCTAGTCCAAGCGCGATGACACCTCTGGACGAAGGCGTGAGCAGGAGGGAACCGTGACTTCAGATTCCAGACTAGGAAAGATTGGTGGCTGGTAACCTAGACTACACTCAAACGGAGATAGGCCCGTAGATGATACTGGTAATGAAATTGTGGGCGTACTCCACCATCGACAGTTGTTGACTCCATGAGGAAGGATTCTTGGAAACCAGACATCGCAACGTTCTCTCCAAATCCTGGTTGGCTCTCTCAGTCTGGCCATTGCTCTGGGGATGAAACCCAGAGGACAAACTCACAGTCGCCCCCAGTAATCTACAAAACTCTTGCCAAAATTTGGACACAAATTGAGGTCCTCTGTCGGAAACCACGTCTGTCGGGAGGCCATGTAACCGAAAGACGTGGTCAATGACAATTACCGCTGTCTCCTTGGCTGAGGGTAATTTATGCAAGGGAAATGAAATGGACCGCCTTCGAGAACCGGTCCACAACGGTCAAAACTACTGTGTTCCCCTGAGAGGGTGGGAGGGCGGTGACAAAATCTAGAGCGATATGGGACCAGGGTCTCGAAGGGATTGGCAGCGGTTGAAGGAGCCCATCTGGGGGTCGATTGGAAGTCTTACCATGGCACATACTGAGCAAGCCAAAACAAAACTGTGAACGTCGCGAGTCATACGTGGCCACCAGAATCGTTGCTTGACTAAAGATGTAGTGCTACTGACTCCTGGATGACAAGCCACATTGGAACAATGCCCCCACTGAATAACGCTGGACCGTAATCCCTCTGGCACAAATAAACGGTTCGGTGGACAGTCGACCGGGGAGGCGTTACCCCTTGTAAGGCCGTCTTGACCTTCGATTCGACCTCCCATGAGAGTGTGGAGATAATTAGGGTCTCCGGAAAAATGCACTCGGGAGTAGACGTGCGACTCGGAACGGTCAAAAATACGTGATAAAGAATCGGGCTTGATGTTTTTGGAGCCCGGGCGGTACGAGAGAGTAAAGTCAAAACGTCCGAAAAAAAAGTGCCCACCGAGCCTGCCTGGAGTTCAAATCTTTTAGCGGTTCTAATGTATTCCAGATTCTTATGATCGGTCCAAACGATAAAAGGTACCCCCGACCCTTCTAACCAGTGGCGCCATTCTTCCAATGCTAACTTGACTGCCAACAACTCTCTGTTACCAATATCATAGTTACGTTCGGCAGCGGATAAACGGTGAGACAAAAACGCGCACGGATGCATCTTGTCGTCTGCAGAAGAACGCTGGGATAGCACTGCACCTACCCCCCCCTCCTCTGACGCATCGACCTCCACCACAAACTGACGTGATGGATCAGGGGTAATTAGGATGGGGGCTGATGAAACAAAGCGGCCCTTCAGTTTGGCAAACGCAGCCTCAGCTGCGTCTGACCACCTGAACGTAGTTCTGGGGGAGTCAAGGCAGTCAGAGGCGAGGCTAGTTGGCTGAAATTGCGAATGAAACGCCGGTAAAAATTGGCGAACCCCCGAAACCTCTGTAGGGCCTTACGGGAATCTGGACTTGGCCAATCCACCACAGCCTTAACCTTCTCAGGATCCATACATATTCCTTCAGACGACACGATGTAACCCTAAAAAAGGAACAGACTGTGCATGAAAAGCGCATTTCTCCGCCTTGACAAAAAAAACCCATTCTCTAGCAGCCTCTGAAGCACTCGTCGAACGTGCTGCACGTGCTCCTGGAGAGAAGAAGAAAAAAAATCAATATGTCATCCAGGTTAGACATATATGAACTGATCGACCATATCTCGCAGCACGTCGTTGACGAGTGCCTGGAAGACTGATGGGGAGTTGGACAAGCCGAAAGGCATGACCAAGTATTCAAAGTGCCCCGTCTGGGGGTGTTAAAAGCAGTCTTCCATTCATCTCCCTTCCTGATGCGGACCAAATGATAAAGCATTACGTAAGTCCAATTAGTGAAGATCGACGCTCTCTGTAACCTCTCGAAGGCTGAAGACATCAACGGCAAAGGATAAGTATTCTTTACCGTGATGCTGTTCAACCCCCGGTAGTCAATACAAGGTCGCAGGGATCCGTCCTTCTTCCCACCAAAAAGAACCCCGCCCCCGCTGGAGAAGAGGAAGGGGAAGAGGAGATAATGAACCCCCACTGCTAGAGAATCAGAAATATATTTCTCCATAGCCTCTCTCTTTCCTGGAACAGAAAGTGAATATAACTTGCCCTTAGGCGGAGACGTACCTGGCAATAATTCTATGGCACAGTCCATAGGGACTATGCGGAGGGAGAGAAGCAGCCCGAGACTTACTGAACACTTCCTTCAGGTCCTGATACTCCGTATGCACGTTTGACAAATCCACTGCTTTCTCCTGAAACACAGAAACAGAAACAGACGAACAGGCAGACACCAGACAGGACTCATGACATTCACTACTCCATTCCACCACTGATCCTTGCTGCCAGTCAATCCGTGGGTTTGTGCTTGATGAGCCAGGGGTGTCCTAAAACAACGGGTGCGAGGGGAGGAGTCCAGGATGTAGAATGAAGTGATCTCCGTGTTGTTGCCAGATACGATGAGTGTAATGGGTCCCCGTGGTGAATGAAACGTTAGGTAATGCTTGTCCATTAAGGGCGTGAACAGCAATGGTGCGGGTGAGAGGTAACAGGGGAACGTGAATCTTGTGTGCGAACGTATAGTCCATAAAGTTACCCTCGGCCACGGAGTCCACGAGTGCCCGACAGTGGTGAGTGTTGGCTGACCACCTTAGCCTTACCGGGAGGAGTGTTGATGTTGATGAGGTCTTCTCAGCGGAGATCCCACCCGACAGTAGCCCCAGATTTACTGCCGGGCTCGCCCTTTTATACCGGGCAGTCATACGCGAAATGTCCCGCAGTCCCACAGTACAGGCAAAGGCCCTGGGACCTCAGCCTCTCCTTCTCCTCCTCAGGGAAAGCCGAGCTCGCCCTACCTGCATGGGCTCGGGATCGTAGACGGGGCTGACCGCATCCGCGCCGCTGGATCGCCTGGTCTCAGCTGCTCCCGGGAATTGATGCCGGGGTACCTTAAGTCTTTCGACTCGCGAGAGTCGGGAATCCACGCGAAGTGCCAGTTTCAACCAAACCATTGAGTGTCGGAGGTAAATCCAGCACGTAGATTTCTCTCAGGACGCGGTCAGCCAGCCCATGCAGGAACATATCCCACTGCGCTTTCCTCGTTCCACTGACACTCGGCCCGCCAAGGTCCGGAACTCGATAGAGTAATCTGATACCGATCTTCCACCTTGCTTGAGGTCCGCGAGGGTCCGTGCCGCTTCCCTTCCCCGCGACCGCACGCGGGCGGTCAAACACTCTTCTCATCTCGGCGGCGAGTGTCTGAAACGAGGCACAGCATGGATCTTGGTTCTCCCACACCGCCGTTCCCCACAGCGCTGGCCCTCCCAGTCAGTAGCGTGAGCACCGAATGCCACCTTACTCTGTTCCGTGGCAAAAGTCCTGGCTGCAGAGAGAATGCATAGAACAACGTGTCAGGAATGCTCTGCAATAGTTCGGCTCACCGTTGTATGATTCAGGAACCGGGAGGCGGGGCTCCGACTGGGAGACGCTCGGTGGTGGTACGGGAGGAACGGCCGGTGTGGGCAGGGCAGTGGGAGCTCGTAGATGTTGCATTTGCTGGGTGAGCTCGGACACCTGCACCACAAGAGCTTGAATAGCCCGACCCGACTCCGTCCATGTTCCTCTCCTGAGCATCCATCCGTGAAATGCTTGACCTGATGAACTCCTCCAAAGCCGAAGAGGATCCGCTTGCTGCTTCCATTGTTTTGGTCAGATCGTTCTGTCTGACACCGAGAGGCGGAAGCAATGATGCAAGGCTCTTTATTGAGAAAAACAAACACAACGAAGTAACGGGGCTCGGGTGGGCTGGTGGTGCAGGGACTAGGCGGTCAGCGTGCTGGTGAAGACAGGTGATGGTGGATTTCCAGACGAGACGAGACGAACATCACAGGACACCGAACAGGAACAAGACTCGAGAAACAGAACGGGAACGGATCACGACGACACAACCTGTGGACATCCAAACAACGATCTGACAACGAGATGAGAGTGCGTTGGAGTCCTTATAGTCTGAGTGAATGGTAACAGCTGGTGCAGTGAATGAGATCAGCTGGCAGCTGATCAGCCGAACGAGCAGACACGCCCACTCACACACTCATTCACGCACAGAGCAACAATACACGGGACACGAAGAAACCAGTGAATTCATGAACCGTGACACTGAACTGCAAGTCATTTATAAATTAATGAAAATTTACTATAGTTTAAATTTATTTTAAATGCAATTAGGTGAATTTTAAGCACTTTTTTGACCTAAAGTAGAACTTATATATCTTTATATGCAAGTGCACTGCTGAATGTATTTAAAGCATTTATGATAAACTAAAATATGCTTTAATTTCACTTCAATTAAAAATTTTATGTAGTGTATGATCTGATTTAATACATCTAACGTATTAACGTTAAATAATATGAAATAGCACTATGTCAGGATCATCAGTGACCTTGCCTGTCACCTCTGCACACTACATCTCCCACAATCCCCCTTGGTTTTTATCTGCACACAGTTCACAATCACCACACCTTTCAGCTATCATGCTCATCAGCTCTCCATAAAAGACAGCACCACACACACGCTTACTGTACCTCTTTGACCCTCTCCGTGTTCCTCTTTCCAGTCTCCAACTCCTCTTCTCCTTCCAGTTTCCCAATGATCTTTCTACAAGACAGCAGGAAAGTGTTTGGTATCTCTCAGAGACTATTCAATAATGTGTGTGTGTGTGTGTGTGTGTGTGTGTGTGTGTGTGGCTACTCACCATTCATCTCCCATCTCCATCATATCCTCTGCTCTGCTGTCTAACATTTGCATTCAGTTCTGTAAATAGTGTGTCTTGGATTGTTTTGAAAACTTACTGACCGGTGTGTGTTTCCCTGACAGAAGACCAAACCCAAGACATAGCATCCAGCAGCATGAGTATACTTCTCCATCCAATTGATTTTTTGGTCTCCCTCACTCAAAATGGCTGTCCCAATGCAGTGTGTGCAGAGGAATTCCTGGAGCCGGCTTCAATTGTGTACTTGGATGACAATTTTTGATAATACTCCGTTTCCATAGAGGTCTGGACAGACCTTTGCTTTCAGGGATACGCATAACTGCAAATTGGAACAACATGTTCTATATCCCCTCCTGCTGAGTTCATTCCTGAAAAATCTCTCATCCTTCCTGTGAGTCTGCCCTATTCCAGTTCAATCAAGAGTTTGGTCCCTTCCCCATCAGTCATGAGTCCGATCCAGAAAGCTCTCCAGAGTCCACTCTAGAAAGTTCTCCAGAATCCGCTTCAGAAAGTTCTCCAGGGTCCACTTCAGTCCATGAACCCACTCCAGTGTGTCAGTCAAGTCCAGAGATAGCCAAAGCCTCAGCACACACTTTATCCTCAACCCAAAAGAAATTATCCTCTTCAGCTCCAGTCCCTGAGTACAGCCCAGGGATGGCTCCAGCCACTGGGTCCACTCCAGTGTCGGCTCCAGAACCTGAGTCCGCTGCAGTCTCAGTTCCTTCCCCTGAGTTTGCTCCAAAGCCTGCTCCTTCCTGTGAGTTCTCTCCAGAAATCAGTCCAGTCCATGAGTCCATCAGATAATTAAATATAGACCATGAGTATGCTCCCAAGTCTACTCTAACCCATGAGTCAGCTAAAGAACCAGCTCACGCTCCAGAGTTTTTTCACGAGTCCGCTTTAGAGTTCAGTCCAGAGTCTACTCCAGAATCAGCTCTTTCCCCTGAGCACAGCCAGGAGTCCACTCAATTCTCAGAACTCAGTGAAGAGCCAAAAAAAAAATAAAAAAAAAATAAAAAAAATTCATGAGAATTTTCTGGCCAAACACCATCTCTAATAAGCAATTGCACACTCGTTGTAAACAGGATGGCATTGGAACCATCATCATAAGAAGATGGAGGTGGATTGGCCACTTGCTAAGGAGGGATCCCAAAAATATTACCCGCACATCCCTTTACTGGATACCTGAGGGCAAACGCAAGAGAGGTAGACCAAAGAACAGCTGGTGCCAGACTGTAGAATGAGAACTGAAGAACCTGAATCACACTTGAGGTACCATCCAGAGGCTGGCCCAGAACAGACAGGAGTAGAGGACTTGTGAAGTGAAAAGTGAAACTTGTGACATTTGCCAAGTATGGTAACCCATACTCGGAATTGGTGCTCTGCATTTAACCCATCCAAGTGGACACAGACAGCAGTGAGAAGGGAACACACTGTGAACACACACCCGGAGCAGTGGGCAGCTATATATCCAGTGCCCGGGGAGCAACTGGGGGTTCAGTGCCTTGCTCAAGGGCACTTCAGCCTTGGGTATTGAGGGTGGAAGAGAGCGCTGTTCATTCACCCCCTCCCACCTACAACTCCTGCCAGCACCGAAATTCAAACCTGTGACCTTTGGGTTACAGGTCCAACTCTCTAACCATTAGGCCACAGCTGCCCCATTGTATTGTATTGTATTGCAACCCTACATGCCAAGGGCATATTGGGCAGTAAGTAAGTATCAAACTCTCTCAGGAGCTTAACCCTGTGTCTGCTCTTGTCCCTTGTCCATTTCCATCCACAACGCAAGCCAAGAGACTGCAGACTTGTGTTTGCTGGGACTAGCATTTGTGTATGTTTGGTCAGCACACACCTCTGGGATTCTCTGCAAGGAAATTTTTTTTTTGACATATCTGCCCAGATGATGTGGCCTTTCCTGTCTCAAGTACCCTCGTCTCAGTCATGAAGGCTAACACAACCTCATTCCTGCTCCTAAGTAGCGGTCAGGTTACTATCCTACCAGCCACTATCCAGAGTGGCCAATAGAATCTCCTGTTCTACTGTCTCCTGCATCTCAGCCATGGTGGCCAATGGAATCTCCCATTCTCCTGCATCCTGGCCAAGGCAGCCGATGGAATCTCCTGTTCTCCTGCTTCTCGGGCAAGGTGACCAATGGAATCTCCTGTCTCCTGCATCCTGGCTAATGCAACTGATGGAATCTCCTGTTTTCCTGTCTCCTGTGTTTTGGCCATGGTGGCCAATATAATATCCTGTTCTCCTGTCTCCTGCATCCCGGCCAAGGCGGCTAATGGAATCTCCTGTTCTCCTGTCTTCTGCATCTCGGCCACGGTGGCCAATGGAATCACCTGTTCTCCTGTCTCCTGCACTCTGGCCAAGGCAGCCAATGGAATCTCCTGTTCTCCTGCGTCTCGGCCAAGGTGGCCTATGCCCCTATCTCATGTGATATTGACTCATGGCCTCCTGAGCCAACTACACCACCATGGCTCCCTGTACTACCAGCACCTCCTTAGATCCCTGTTAAGTTTATGTATAGGGTAGGATTAAGGGATCTAAAATATGGTCATGCAGAATAAGGCATTAATATGTGCTTTATAAGTACTCATAAACAGCCAATATCCTTGTAATATGAAAGTGAAAGTCGTGACATTTGTCAAGTATGGTAACCCATACTCGAAATTGGTGCTCTGCATTTAACCCATCCAAGTGCACACACACAGCAGTGAGAAGTGAACACACCGTGAACTCACACCCGGACCAGTGGGCAGCTATATCCAGCGCCCGGGGAGCAACTGGGGGGTTCAGTGCCTTGCTCAAGGGCACTTCAGCCATGGGTATTGAGGGTGGAAGAGAGCGCTGTTCATTCACTTCCTCCCACCTACAACTCCTGCCAGCACCGAGACTCGAACCTGCGACCTTCAGGTTACAAGTCCAAGTCTCTAACCATTAGGCCACAGCTGCCCCCAATAAGCATGCTAATAAGCAACCTGTTAATAGTGAGAATGGGTCCTTAAAGTTTTGGTCAACTTTTTAATTTATTTATTTATTTTTTTAATGATATACTTTTAAAATTTCAAGTACACTACAGCGCACATTCAATACAATAAAGCAGACTTCTTTTTCACAAGGGTCTTCAAACTTTTCTGTTTCTCGTGGCCAAAACTTTTTTGATAGCTTACAGAACATATTTGTCACTTACAACTGTGAGATAAATAAAATATATTGGGCCTCATTCATGAAAAACAGTTTCTTTGTGAATCATTCATACGACCGTTTTGGGTTGACTGGATTTGAATGTGTACAAAATGCGATTCTTAAATAAATGCAAAATATTTAATTCATTATTAACTTTGAGCGATTTACAAAGAAATTGTCAATTCACACATAAACTCAGTTTGTAAAACTATTTGTAAGTTCATTGCGCATTTCATTTAATTCCTTACAAACCTTTTTCTATTCATGTTTCATGAATGAGATCCATTGATCTGTGCATTTATGATCATGTTGTGAAAATTTATTTTTCATTTGTCCATTGTCACTGAAACAATCTCACAGTGTAGGTCTATGAGTGGATAGATTTGTGATGCCCTTTGTGGTTCAGAAATGTTGCAAGGGTTACTTATTATCTAAAGATATTTTTAGTTAGGTCACACGGTAAGGCTCTGAACCTAAGTGAATAAATACACCTGTTTCTCTAAGGCTCTGAACCTAAGTGAATAAATACACCTGTTTTTCTAATGCAAATGTACATGTTAAAATAAACTGCATATGCAAGTAATTTTTGTAATGTTTCCCTAGTTAAACAACGCTAGGCCCTTATGCTACTCTTATCAGTTCATATGTTGAGTGTATTATGTCAGTCAGGTAATGAACATGATGGTACTGCTTAAGATTAGGGGCATTCTGGGAAACACTTTATTAGTTTATTCAAAGCCTAACGTAAACACTGATTATTCGGCAGTACATACCACCCAATATTTCACCGGTTTTTGACTATTCTGATGTTTTGCTGGACATAGTTGAGGGAGCAGCGACGCTGATCAAACGCTCCAGGACACGCAGTCAGGGGAAGTGAGTCGGCATGCTCATGAAGCTCAGACAGTGGGGATTTCAGGACGGTGACGAGTCTCCTTACAAACAGGAGGTTAAAGAGCTGGCTGTTTGGTGCAGTCTAAACAACCTGAAGCTGAACACGCTCAAAACAGTGGAGATGGTAGTGGACTTCAGGAGAAACCCCCCTGCCCTCCCTCCACTCACCACCATGGACAGCACTGTAATGACAGTGGAGTCATTCAGGTTCCTGGGCACCACTATCTCTCAGGATTGAAGTGGGACATTCTCATTGACTCCATTCACCAACTGAAGAAGTTCAACCTGCCACAGGAGCTGCTGAAACTTTTACTCTGCCGTCATTGAATCTGTCCTCTGCACTTCTATAATGGTCTAGTTCAACTCAGCTACCAAATCTGACCTCAGAAGACTACATTGGATAGTCTGGACTGCTGAGTGAATCACTGGTACAACCCTACTCTCCAAGAATTGTACTTATCCAGAGTGAGCAAAAGGGCTAGAAAATCACTATGGACCCCTCACATCCAGCCCACTCCCTCTCTGAAATGTTACCACCTGGTCGACGCTACAGAGCTCTGAGCACCAGAATGACCAGGCACAGGAACACAGGAACACAGGTTTCTTCCCTCAGACAATCCATCTTATGAACACTTGACAATAATTGTGGAACATGCAACACTATTTATACACTTATTTATCTAACACACATACTTAGTTTACATTTCGAATTTGCACATAACATACCTGTACATACCAAACTGTCTATTGTAATAAACCTGTACATACAATTGTCAGTTTGTATATTGTTATTTCCTATTTTCTTGTTATTATTATTTTTTATTCTTTTATTATCTGTGTTTTTTGTCCTGTCACTGTCATTGTGTCTTGTCACTTTCATTCTGTTGAACTGTGGAAGCTTCTGACACACACACACACACAAATTCCTTGTTTGTGTAAACATAACTGGCAATAAAGGTCATTCTGATAATGATTCTGTTTCTGACACAGACACACTGTTTCCCAATACTAAATACTACTATAGATATAAAATGGTATTTATTGAATAATAAACAACAACAACACCCATCGTAAAAGTTGCTAGACAATTCAGTTAAAAGTACAAAGTCAGTGCTCTGAAATACAGCATTAAAGTTACGTAAAATATAATGTGATGAGATTTTGCCCTCAGCCAAAACTATTTGCTCTGGAACAAATAATAGATTAATGAAACCAAAGACTGCCCATTAGAATTACTGAAAACAAATTATATCTCACGTTTAACCACTATAGAGACATCAGAGTCAGCGACAAATTCCAGAAGATCTGGCCGAGGTGAGGTTGCTCTTGGCGGGTTCATAAGCGCTGACGCCCTGGAGCTCACATCTCCGAAAGTGTCGAAGCAAATTTTTAAATAGACATTATCTTTATTAACAAACTGCATATTTGTAGTCTAAACAAGTACATTCTCACCTAAAAAACTCTTAAAACTACATTCCATATTATTTACAGTATTATTTTGTTAAATTTTAGTGGATTTGTGCGTCCGCCATGACACTTGCTATGAGAAATACGAGAAGCAGAGTGATACAAATGGTGAAAGGGCATTCCTGTAGCGTTATCAGTACAATATCTCAGGGTTCTCAACCACAGGGTTCTCAACAGATTATATAAACATAAATAAATATATTGTGTACACACACATATATATATATATATATATATATATATATATATATATACAACAATATATATATATATATATATACAACAATATATATATATAATATATATATATATATATATATATAATATATATATATATGTATATATACAACAGTTCACCCAAATCCAATAAAATGTAAAAATAATGCTGTTTTTGTGTGACGAATTGTAGTTTTAATTAATATGCGGTTTGTTAATAAAGATAACATCTATTTGAAAATTTACTTCAACACGTTTGGAGATGTGAGCTCCAGGGCGTCAGCGGCCATTCAGCGCTCATGAACCTGCTGAGAACAGTCTCACCATGGCCAGATCTTCAGGAATTTGCCACTGGCTCTGATGTCTCTATAGTGGTTAAACATGATATATAATTTGTTTTGGGTAATTCTAACGGGCAGTCAGAGGTTTCATTTATCTGGTATTTGTTCCAGAGCAAATAGTTTTGGCTGAGGGCAAAATCTCATCACGTTGTATTTTATGTATTTTTAATGCTGTATTTCAGAGCGCTGACTTTGTACTTTTGACTGAATTGCCTAGCAACTTTTATGATGGTTGTTGTTGTTGTTGTTTATTATTCATTAAATACTATTTTATATTCATAGTAGTATTGGGAAACAGTGTGTGTGTGTGTGTGTGTGTGTGTGTGTGTGTGTGTGTGTGTGTTCTTGATGGTGATTTTTGTGCCATTGTTCTGCCATTAGATGGCGACAAGAGACTGTTTTATGAGTCAGCAGTAAAGACTTATATTGAAAGAGACTGAAACGGAAAGTATTTTTACTTTTAATAACAGCTTGTAAGATGCAGTTAAAAAATTTACTGATCAGCGCTGTCATCAAAATCACCTTTAACAGATGAAAGGACAGTGCAAAAAGATACATTCTTCAACACTGACAATGTTTTCTGAAAATATTCCTGAGTCCATGTTGTGATTTCCATTACAGTAGCATTCCTGTATGTGATGCAGTGCCGTTTAAGGGCCCGAAGATCCTTACGCACAGAGATTGTTCCAGATTCTCTGAATCTTTGGATGATATTATGCACTGTAGATGAAGATAACTTCAAACTCTTTGCAATTTTTCTCTGAGAAACTCCTTTCTGATATTGCTCCACTATTTTTTCGCCGCAACATTGGGGGAATTGGTGATCCTCTGCCCATCTTGACTTCTGAGAGACACTGCCACTCTGAGAGGCTCTTTTTATACCAATCATGTTGCCAATTGACCTAATAAGTTGCAAAATGGTCCTCTTGACCTAATAAGTTGCAAAATGGTCCTCCAGCTGTTCCTTATATGTACATTTAACTTTTCCGGCCTCTTATTGCTACCTGTCCCAACTTTTTTGGAATGTGTAGCTCTCATGAAATCCAAAATGAGCCAATATTTGGCATGACATTTCAAAATGTCTCACTTTCAACATTAGATATGTTATCTATATTCTGTTGTGAATAAAAGTTTATGAGATTTGTAAATGATTCCATTCCTTTTTTACGCTTAATTTGTACAGTGTCCCAGCTTTTTTGGAATCGGGTTTGTACATTGATACAATAAGCTTTCAATGAAGCAACTCAACATTCCTTCGTTACTAGTTCTAAAGTAACGTTTTCGAATTAGTAACAGATCTTGGTACAAATTTCAGTTAAACTGTCAAACTGAGATTTGAATCTGTGGCGGAAGGAAGTAGTTCTGCACAAAGGGGTTTTTAAAGACACCCCGTTGTTGTTTTTCTTATATATTTACACACTTGTGCCGTGGAACTGTTGTATAAACACAATATCACACACGTAGACGTGAGGTATGGCTGTATATCGGCACACTGTGATTACCTACGGCACTCAGCCTGTGAATCACATCCGTGACAACGTGACTTGTAGACGTGAGATATTGCTCATATATATACTGTATATATATATATATATATATATATATAAATTTGTATGTGCTGTGGCTGTAGCATTTTGTAAAATGTCTGCTTGTAAGTGTCCCGAGTTGAACTGAAGACACAAACATACTACAGTGACTCATTTCAGTAAACACTGACAGTCTATACTGGCCCCAGCACTATAGAGCATATAAAGATGCCATATTAAAAATTAAATCTTACTATATTTAGCTTTTATAGATCTTCACCTGGACCCTTTCCACATTTTAGTGTGTGTTTGGCAGGTTTCAAAGCAACATCATGACACGCTTTCAGTGTTGCAACAACATGAAACCCTCAGGGATCGGCGTGTCATGTTGTGATGTAGCTATTTCTCCAAGCTCTGTCTCTCCCTCTGAGAAACTAGGTTAGAGAGACATATGTCCTGACTTGACAAGGGTTTCACAGGCGGGGCCATTGTTGATGAGTAACTGGCAATAACCAGGACAATCGGCTGCTCTGTTGTTTGTACAGAGACACTATTGAGCCTGTCTCAAACACATATTCAGCTATGCATTTATCCTGTATACTTTACTTTGACAGAACAGCCAACTGAAAATCAGTGTCCTTAGCTGAACCTTCCTGGCTTGTGGCAATGTCACATACTGTACTAGAGTTCTAAGAATACTGAACATGCCAGCACATGTTAGCTGCAGTGTTTTCAAGTCATTCTGATTACCTTGATTTCATGTGTGTTTAAATGCAGAAAATAGTAGCTTGCCTTTTAATCACGCAACTGGGATAGTTAAAAATGTTTCAAATGAAATGCCCTTAATGCAGTGTCGTAGCACAAAATCTCTGGGTGGTGGTGGTGGTGGGGTGGGGGTTGTTACATCGCAATATCAGAAATATTTATGTTTTAAACCATGAAGGCTGATATTAAGCAACGTGCAACGTCTTTACCTCAGTCAAATTAGGCCTATACACAGTGAAAGTAAAAAAAAAAGTACAAACTGATGGCGCTTTCGGCATCTGACGCTGCATTAACGGTGCATATTCTCTCAGAGACGACAAGAGACAAATCTACTTCAACATATGCTGATAGCGGCATATACATGTCTTGAATTATTCCTTAATATTTCTCTTGTGGCCTGTACATTGTGAAAAAAGAGAAATGTATTTTGTGTTAAACAGGTTGTTTTTGGTACTTGAAATAAAGCTGCTCTTAATTTTCATTGATGACTGCAGTGTTAATAATTTTAATTACAGGCCTATAATTCATTGTATAAATTAATAGACCCATTTTAAAATACCTTTTTAAAAACATTTTCAATGAGATGTAAGCTAATAGCCTAATCTTTTATTATCCTTACAGTATGTCAGTTATGCTGTGATGCGCTATGAAATTATTACATGGCAAATTAATAATAACAATAATAATAACAAGCCTAAGAATGTAACAGACCTACATTAATTGGAAATGCCAAATCCTCTTAATATTGCCAATATTTGAGGCTTTTGACAATATCTCTGGGTATAGTCAACACATGATACGACGCATCCCAGCACGGGGAGGTTATCGCAGGCCTTCGCGGGACTTATAATAAGGCAAGACTATTCCAACTATACTTAGCATCCACCAAAACTTCCACATCAACTCACGCTCATCCGGCAACACATCCGGAATCTGCAAACCAGTCACCTTCCATCACCCGTGACATCACGCTGCAGTAGGAGACAAGTAGGAGACAAGTCGTAATTCTACCTACTCTAGCTCATTCTCATTTCACTCATATAATGTCATCTTTATTCTTGTCTCTGTGTTCACAAATTAATCAAACTTCCTATTCACATACGCCCTTTCATCTAACCATCCATTCATCTACCCTTCCTTCAGCCGTACACCGTAATACGGCTCCTGTTCCTTCTTTTACTCCTGCTACTATCCCTCCAGTCCAGATACCCCATCCATTGCCCCAAGAGACTTTAGTTCACACTGGGCAATCTGAATTTTGCTCAACCTCCAATTCTACTGCCAACTGGCCTGTGCTTTGTCCCCTCCCTCCCCCAACATCCATACATCATACCATCTAGCAATACCCCTTTTTCTTTAACCACAGATGTGCCACCGGTTCGGCCAGCTTCAGCAGCTCATCATCCTTCTCCTGTCTCCACAACTCTACGTTCACGAAACTAAGCCGGTAATTACATAGATTTAGCTCAGCTTCTTTAGCCATCTCTCATCTCCATCAATCAGCCTAGAGAATTGCAAACTAGCCTTGGTTCCATGCAGCTCAGCCATCCTGTTCCCTCACGTTCTAAAAATTGTACTCCTACTGAATTTGTTCTCGCTTTCTCTATTTTCCATGATATCATGTGTTCTGTATATCCAGATCGTGTAGAAGCCTGCAGTTGGAAAGCAACTTAGACCTGAACTCGATGACTACCTCTCAGTCATCCTTGACATGGCAGTCTGCTTCGGAGGGACTGCCATGTCAAGGATAATTGAGAGGTATTTGTCAAGTTCAGGTCTAAGTTGCTTTCCAACTGCAGGCTTCTACATACCTGCTCTTTCTGTGGTGGAGACAACGCAAGAAAGTCCTGCCCCCCACAATCCTACCACACAAGTGGACTGACTAGCAAAGCACCTCAGCACCTCAATCAAGGTAAAGGCCTTACTCTAATATTCGCTGAAAATTGTCCTAATAGAGAATTTGTACACTTCTTACTCAACGGTTTCACAAATGGTTTTCACCCAAGCATAGATATCACTCCCGACATCTTCCATACATCCCATAATCTCCAGTCCGCCATGTCAAAAGTCAAGTCAAGTCACCTTTATTTATATAGCGCTTTAAACAAAACAGATTGTGTCAAAGCAACTGAACAACATTAATTAGGAAAACAGTGTGTAAATAATGCAAAATGACAGTTAAAGCCAGTTCATTATTGAATTCAGTGATGTCATCATGCAGCTCAGTTCAGTTTAAATAGTATCTGTGCAATCATTTGCAATCAAGTCAACGATATTGCTATAAATGAAGTTTCCCCAACTAAGCAAGCTAGAGGCGACAGCGGCAAGGAACCAAAACTCCATCAGTGACAGAATGGAGAAAAAACTTTGGGAGAAACCAGGCTCAGTCGGGGGGCCAGTTCTCCTCTGGCCAGAGTTCAATTCCAGGCTGCAGCAAAGTCAGATTGTGCAGAGGACTCAACTGGTTCCTGTGGTCTTGCCCTGGTGGTCATCTGAGACAAGGTCTTTACAGGGGATCTGCATCTGGGGCTCATCTAGTTGTCCTGGTCTCCGCTGACATTCAGGGCCATAGAGGTCCTTTCTAGGTGCTGATCCACCATCTGGGCTGGATACGTACTGGATCCGGGTGACTGCAGTGACCATCTGACGTGGATACAGACTGGATCTGGTGGCTACGGTGACCTCGGAATAAGAGAGAAACAGACTAATATTAGCGTAGATGCCATTCTTCTAACGACGTAGCAAGTACACCATGTGTTATGGGAAGTGTTCCCGGTTCCAGTTTACCTAATTAATGCAGCCTAAAAATCCTTTAACGGATTTGGATATTAGAAGCGTATTAGTGTGTTATGTGTAAGCCAGGTTAAAGTGATGGGTCTTTAATCTAGATTTAAACTGCAAGAGTGTGTCTGTGGTAGGTTATTCTAGAGTTTAGGAATAGGAAAAGGATCTGCCGCCCACAGTTGACTTTGATATTCTAGGTATTATCAAATTGCCAGAGATTTGAGAATGCAGTGGACATGGAGGACTATAATGTAACAAGAGCTCGTTCAAATACTGAGGTGCTAAACCATTCAGGTCTTTATAAGTAATAAGCAAGATTTTAAAATCTATACGATGTTTAATAGGGAGCCAGTGCAGTGCTGACAGAACCAGGCTAATATGGTCATACTTCCTGGTTCTAGTAAGAATTCTAGCTGCTGCATTTTGGACTAGCTGGAGTTTGTTTATTAAGCGTGCAGAACAAACACCCAATAAAGCATTACAATAATCTAACCTTGAGGTCATAAACGCATGGATTAACTTTTCTACATTTGACATTGAGAGCATAAATCGGAATTTAGATATATTTTTGAGATGGAAAAATGCAATTTTACAAATGATAGAAACGTGGCTTTCTAAGGAAAGATTGCTATCAAATAACACATCTAGGTTCCTAACTGATGACGAAGAATTGACAGAGCAGCCATCAAGTCTTAGACAGCGTTCTAGGTTATTACTTGCAGAGTTTTTTAGTCCTATAATTAACACCTCTGTTTTTTTCAGAATTTAGCAGTAAGAAATTCTCATCATCCAGTTTTTTATATCGACTATGCATTCCGTTAGTTTTTCAAATTGGTATATTTCACCGGGCCTCGAAGAAATATAGAGCCGAGTATCATCAGCATAACAGTGAAAGCTAACACCGTGTTTCTTGATGATATCTACTAAGGGTAACACGTAAAGCGTGAAGAGTAACGGCCCTAGTACTGAGCCTTAAGGTACTCCATACTGCACTTGTGATCAATATGATACCTCTTCATTCACTGCTACGAATTGATGGTGGTCATATAAGTATGATTTAGACCATGCTAGTCTATGCAAAATAATGTTGTGGTCAATAGTGTCGAATGAAGTGCTAAGATCCAATAGCACTAAGAGAGAGATACAACCACGAGCAGATAAGAGCAGGTCATTTGTAACTCTAAGGAGAGCAGTCTCAGTACTATGATACGGTCTAAATCCTGACTGGAAATCCTCACAGATACAATTTTTCTCTAAGAAGGAATATAATTGTGAGGATACTACCTTTTCTAGTATCTTGGACAGAAAAGGGAGATTCGAGATCGGTCTGTAATTAACTAGTTAGTGTAACTAACCCAACATAGTTGATACACTATTTGCAGAAGAAGTAAAAAATGGATTCATGATAGACCCTTTCAATAAACCACCATTCCCTGTCACACGCGTCAGCTCTATAGGTATCACAGGATTTTTTGAAAGTCAGAGCATTGAGGTTTTCACTTGCTCCGAGAACGCTCCGCTACCGCACCGTCATGAATAACAAATTATGCCAACTCATGCAATTAACATAATTAGTTAGCTTGACAGATATGTGGATCACATACGAAGGTTAAAATGCCGATGTTTGGGAGGTTAAAGCATGTTGTAAGTAGTACAGTTTGTTAATCTCCACTCAAAACTAATATGCTGCTACACTGCTGCACACGGACAGAGCACACAAGCTCACACATAACATACAGATTGCACACATACATTCAGGAATTAAGAAAAATGGAAAAGTTACAGCATATTCTTTATGTTTCTGAAGTAACTACCCTCAGCTTCACCATAGTAGAAAGAGACGTTGCACAGACAAGTAAGCTAAGCGAGTTAAGAAGTCATTTAATATGGACTTGGGCTAATTGTAGTGTTCCAATAATCCATGTTAAAACTAATCTTCTAGTATTATGCATTTATTTTTCATTTAATATACTTTCTGAACAGAACTTTGATTTTTCAAGCATAGTGAAATAATTTAGCTGTGGAGCGAAGGTGGAGTGGTGTTTCTGATCAGTGGAGCGAGGAGCGGGAAATAGTGAACCCAGAGCTGAGCTGGAGCAGAGTGATTATTGAATGCTTGGAGCACAGAGGGGAAACTGTTGCCACTCCACTCCGCTCACATACTCTGATAATCACAGACTCCCTTACATCATCCACCTTCTCGATGACTTTCTAGTAGTTATATCTCCATTAGTACCACCACATTCAGGACTCTCTACCCTCATTAAAGTCTTCACCAAACTCTGCATACCCCATCAGAGGAGAAAACCTCTATCGTGTTTTTAGGCATCACTCTTGATTCAGTTTCCTTTCAAGCATCTCTGCCTCTTCCATTGCATCACACTGCTTTTCTCGAACTTCTGACTGGCAGACAGTTACACAAAGTGACAGCTTCTGGCCCTTCTAGGCCACCTCAATTATACCATTCGGACAATCCGTCAAGGAAATCATTTGTGTCAAATCTTCTGTCAAAAGCCGCCGCCATCCCATCTTTCTACAGCAGAGCCATGTTAGACGATGCATGTAAAATGGAAATGCATTTTTTGGCAATAATTTCTATCATCGTGGAACGGCATTTCCTTTTTCTACCACGAATATCTCACCAACCCCGATGAGATTCAACTACATATTGACACCGCACCCTCCATAGGCTTCGGCGGCTACTACAGAGGGCGCTGGTTTGCCTCCATATGTCCCACCAAGTTTGCTTCTCTCAGCTCACACTCAGGCACCTTTTCTTCAGAACATCTACGAAATATACCCCATAATTATAGCTGCCATCCTTTTGGGGCACGAATGGTCCAGGAAATCAATACTTATCCACTCAGACAAGACAGCCGTAGTAGAAATTATAAATAAAGGCAGATCACATTCAGTAGTAATCATGCCATTCATGTGCAAACTTACACTAATTTCCACTCAACACCAGTTCCTTCTCACTGCTGCTCACATACCATGACATCTTAACGCCATAGCCAACTCACTGTCTCATTTTTCTTTTCAGAAATTCAGGCTCTTGGCTCCAGCATTGGACACTTATCCAACTTCAGTTCCACCATTTTCAACATCCATCTTCAATTAACCCCACTGATTAGAAGTCTTTCAGACGCCTCCCAAGAAGCCATTCTCAATTGTCTACCCCCGAGCACCCTTTCAGCATACTTAACCATTTGGAATTATTTAAAAGCTTATCACCCCTACTATCAGCTACCTTTTCCTTCAACCAACGTCCATCTGCAACTTCATCACCCATGCTCATTTCCTTCTAAATATATGTACCTGCTCCCTCCAAACCTACTTATCAGGGAACAACTTCTTCAACAAACTAACAACTGTCCATCCATCTCACATTTGCATACTTCTATGCTCATCAAAGGTCTGCGAAAACAAGAACCTTCTCCTATCAATAAATGGCTTCCACTTACCACCGACCTACTCAGCATTTGCATCTTATTTCTATGCTCGCGTTACCTAAATCCCGTCATTGCTCAAACCTTAGAGTCCATGTTCTTGCTTGCTTTCTATGGTTTTTTAAGATGCTCTGAATTTGCTCCGACTTCATCAACCTTCAATCCATCCATCCATCCCTACATCTCCGACATCACCATCCTCTCCCCGGACACCCTCATATACACACTTTGGAGAAGTAAAACAGACCAATTAGGAGTATCGTTCCCTATCTACATATTCTGCCTTAATTCCTTTCTCAGTCCTTTCGAACCCATTTCTGAGTATGTTCACTCCAGACTTTCTCCCAAATATCCGCTCTTCATCATGGAAACAGGGCATCTTGGACGAAACAATCAGAATCCTCACACGCTGGTCGCCACAAGCCTACTGCTCTAACATTCGTAACAATCTCAATAACATTCGCCAAACCCAAGCTAACCTCAGCTCTTTATGGTCCTTATCACTCGGCCACCCACAACCGAGATAATACCCCCATCCAGTCTTTCTGGGCCACCACCATCGGATGCCCGAATCAGCCTGTTATTGTCCCTTCCCCTTTTCCCATTCTTCCCTTCCCGAATCATCCCTGTATTTATACAGTAAAGATTATTTACCTGCATTCACTGTGTGGCGTGGTCCTTGCTTGTGAAACTACAGTAATATATTTGTCATAATTTCTTCAAGTTAAACTGATGACTTTTATTTTGAAGGTCTTTCACTTTTACTTTCAGTTCTCACATTTCACAATGCCACCTGAACATCTTCTGTGATCGTCATGCAGGTGGGGGTCAGCAGCTTACCTACAGTGACGTTGCATGGTGTAGGGAAAATGTGATTGGTACAGACTGGTCTTCAATACCCGTGTTCGACTTAAAGGTACAATATGTATGATTTTTTATTAAAATATCCAAAAACGACCAGAACAGTGTTATATATTTTGATGACTTGTGTACTTACATTATCCCAAATGTTTCAAAGAATGTTTAAATCCAGAGAAATAAACAATTTTAACTAGTAACACGGACCGTGTCCATAGTGTAATTTTGTCGCCTGCAAATGATGTCATACATACTTGATTTCGGTTTTGTTTTGTAGAAAACATGGAAACACCAAAGACGCTTTAATATGTTATCCATTTTTTTTAGACAGTTGACGACCGCACAGGGTAGCATTATAACAGAACTTTCAAATGTATCCAGTATGATAAAACAGTGCTGCTTTACCCCAAATACTCACGACCAGAAGGAGCGGAAGCAGTTGACTATGGCATAATAAAAGCTCTGCTCCTTTTGAGCCGTGTGTCGCGCTTGTTCAGCGGCCTCGTTTCACTTCGACGGCTTTTAGCCTTACCCTGCCTCATTCTACTACGTTAATAAATCACTAACTCATTCATGAACATGATTTCTGTTCGAGTCCATCAGATTGCATCGGCTGTGGGGATGAAGACAACAACACCCTTGATTCTACACTAAATCACAGCATCATCAAACTACACCTTTTTTTTTCTTTGATTGTTTTGAATACGCACCATTTTGCGGTGAAAACTTATATATTTTGCCTTTAATGCACCGCTGCGCATACTGAATGGTGTATGACATCAAAATATCAGGAGATTTGGTCTGCGGAGTGCTTGGGTATTTTTATTTGGCATGAAATTTACTTGGGCAGCGTGAAAGCGTGAGACAGAGGCTGAAAGCATGTGTCTCACCCCAAATGTGTGAGAGTTGGCAACCCTGCATAAAGCATTTTCACCATTTAACTCTGTTTGCAATGCCAGCCTTGCATAATTATGTGATAAGTTACAAATATGTAAGCATTTAGCATTTAACATTGTTTTTTCTCAGCCATCTACAACCCTATCAGAACAGCACCTGGCTGCCACCATTTACATTTCAGATCACATGTTCATAGAGGTTAGTGTAGATTAGAGATTCATCAGGCTGCCAGAGTGTTTTTTCTCCACCAGTGATAATTCATTTCCACCACACTCACTGAAAAGAGTGAGGGCCACTTCACTCTCTTAAGCACTCCAGTAGAGCTTTCAGCGTGGCACTTAGGATTACTTAGCAGCTTCATATTTCAAAAATATGTCAGGTGGACCAGCGCAGGAGGAGGCTGGACCCTTGATGAAGTGGGCAATCAAAGAATTCATGGTGGACGTCCCTCAAGACAGAGCTATATTCCATTTAGAGGATCATGTTCAAACTTAAATATTTACGAATAAAGCCAAAACAGAAAGACATCTAAAGAGGGAAATGCATTAAGAATACACAGGAAGCACCACTTCCCTTAAATTTTCCTCAGAAATGTGACATTGACATTTGTCTATGAACTTCCAGAAAGTGCATGATGGCCCAGTTGCTCTACTTTAAATGATGAATGGTTAAGCTCTCAACTTTGCATCAAACAAACAGTAATATATGTATAGAAATATGCATGAATGTTTGGCCTTTGTATGCAATTGATCTGTTCAGAGCAATGTGTAAAAATCAGCATACAGGCTGAATTAAATTACGGTCTAACTTTTTGTGTACCTGTTCTCACTATTAACTAACTATTGACTATGACTTTTACTTTAATAAACTCCTACTTTGTTGCTTATTAATAGTTAGTAATGTAGTTAAGTATAGGTATGTTGAAGGATTAAGGGATCTAAAATATCTGCATGCAGAATAAAGCATTAATATGTGCTTTATAAGTACTAATAAACAGACAATATGTTAGAAATATGCATGTTAATAAGCAACTAGTTAATAATGGGAATTGTTTCTTAAACTAAAGTGTTACTGAAAATGCAAATTCACTCTCTGACAGTAGGTGTCACTTTTAGAAAAGCAGAAATCCCCCCCCCCTTACCCTGAAAACAAAGCACACCACAACTTTCAGTTTCTGACACCTGATTGTCACAGAGAATTAAGATAGTCAAAAAATAAAATTGCACGCAGCAGTTCATTTCAATAATTTCAGATTTTTCTATTCATGATGGTATCAAACAACACCAAATACAAGAGTACACAAACAAGAGTCAGACAACAGATACTTCCTCTGCTATTCACCACTTATCAAAACAGTCAGCTCATGAGCGCCACCATGTTGTAGTTTTATGTAACAGCAGTGGCTCTGGGCATGTGACTGAAAGTGTGAATCTTAGAGGCCTGGGTTCTATTATATTATATTAGAACATCTTTCTGTAATATTTTATTTTATTTTTAATTTATTTATTTTATTTTATTATTATTATTATTATTATTATTATTAATAATATTAACAAATTTACTAACAAAATAATCATCTAAATTTTAACTACAAATTTTCGCACCAAATATTCATCTAATTGTGAACTTTTCTAATTGTGCTGACAGTGCTGGAAATGTTATAAACAGATTGTATGAAGATGCAGTTAGTAGAAGTTGTAACGTAGTTAGGATTCAAAACCTCGCCTTTTGCCATTTAACTCATATATATTGCAAAAATACAAGTCATTACTCAAATTTACTGTTTTATTTTACACTGAATAGCAGCTTTGGGGAACAGCACAGTGGACACCAAAATAAAAACATATATACATATTTGAATAGACCAACACATATTAGCATTGTTAATTGACATCTGTGCCTCCCAAATCTCAAAAAACACTGGCCCCACAGAAAGTAACATGAACAATCTGAAAAAAAGGGAACTAGGTAGGTACAATGGGAACTTGTTCTAAACAAGCTCTGCAGGTGGAGCCGAAACATGAATGTGACAATCAGCTGCTCAGGCTGAATTTTATTTATTTATTTTTTTTTTTTATGCAATGCTAACACATGTGGAGTGCACCAAGCCAATGTCAACAGTTCAGGTTGGAAAGTGAGATGATTCCGGGGCCACAGATACAAAGCAAACATGCAGAAAAACCACCAGCATACAGGCATCACAGCCCATCCCATCCGAGCATTTCCGGGCACATGCATTACACAAAACTCAGGAGCACAGACACTTCTTTGAAAGCACTTAGGTACAGGTGGGCCAAGGGTCTTTTGAAAGGTACATTTTACTGTATGGGAGTAACCGGACCCGGATAGGATCCTGCTTTTAGTTGACTAGATGGCTTGTGCAGGAAATGGTAAGTGCTGAGGGAGGTGTACACCTCACACACATGAAAAGGTGCTCTGATCTGTCCCACAACAGGCACACATGGTCTGACCTAGATTCCCCCCATTCTGTATAAAAGCTGCTCTGCCAAGTAAGGCAGAGTGGGAAGGGCTAAGCTGTGGTGCGTAGCTTTGCCCCATCTCTCTCTGTCTCTCTCTCGCTAGCCCTCCCAAACATGGGCGGAGTGTAGCGTGGCCTTTTCAAACTCGCCCGGCTGGCAAGCAGACTGGCTTTTGGAAGCAAGCAATGCTGTTTTGAACTGCTGCCAAATGAGACAGCCTCTGCCGGCGCAGCTGAAACTTTTTACAGCCTCCCCTCAATTCGACAGGAAGAGACACGGGGAGCAAATTTGTAGGAGAGGGGAAAAAGAGCAAAATAAATCTTTGTAGCCTCTGCAACTAAGGCACTGCATCAAGGATTTCCTTCTGTGCTTTCACGGTTCCCTACTTTGGCAAGGTGCCAAAAAGATGTTTAAAAGAGATTTTTTTTCCCTCTCTCGCTCTCTGGGAGGATTAAACGGGGAATGGATGTGCTAAGAAGTGAAGAGTTCAATGAGTTCAGTAAATGAGAGATATGTAAATGCATCAATAACAAAGGAACTGTGACGTCACACACTGTGCTGCCCAAGACACTGCCTGCAAGCAGACGGAACAAATGCGGACTCATTTGACAAGATGCCATTTGCGTCCTATAAAGAGTATTCCTGTTTTACATCACAGATTCTTGCACAGGAAGAAGACCATGTGAAGCCTGCAACGACTGAAACGAATGACATGTTCTCTTTCATGGTAAGGACTTGGGGACCTGACAAACTTTTAGCATTATGACTCAACTGAAAATTGCAACAACTTTCTCAGTGCTTATTTGCATAGTGTTTTGCTACTCTTAACTAAATGACTGCATGCAAAGTGCAACATGGATGATGATGTCAAACACAAGGTGAGTCATAAAACCAAATGAATCAGGCAGGCAAATGAGATTAACCGAGTATAGTGTCTTTCAAGACTCTTTGAGGAAGTACTACGGACCGCTCATGTCATGTTTCTATGCGTTTGAAATCCAAAACGCAGGCGGTGGCAGAAGAGTCACTGGATGTGTGTAATGATTAGCGAGGACTATAACTGGAAGGCTCAAACTACCTGGGACAGATGCCAAATGCTGACAAAGGCAATCATTGCATTCTCGGGGCAAGCAAAATCAACTCTTTTGTCCTCTTGCGCTTCTTTTGGGAGGGTTATTTATAACTCCTCGAGAAACCACCGAATGCATTGACTAAATGCTTAAGGGGTCGGTCACATGCTTTGGCTAAATGGAATAAAAAATCATGTAAGTATTAACCTGTTCTGAATCTGGTGTTACTCAGGACCCATTTAGCTGAAGAGTTTCCCTTAAAAAAAAAAAACAATTCTGAGCCCTTATTTTCCAAACTGTATACAAGGAGAAACTGTGACTGGGAAAGAGGGGTACAACCTGACCTTCTCACATTCCCATAAAAACAAGTTTTGCGTGCTAGTTTAACACAGACGGTAGCAATAACTGTACCTTTATAGGCACTTTGTGATTTTCAGCATGCCAAACCCTCTCTTCCTGATCCTGATTTCTTTTACGTTACTCAAACTCCCTTACTTTCTCCACCTCCTCTCTCCCTCTCTCAGTTTCTGTCTTTCACTTTGCATCCTGTGCCAAAGTGGGCAGGGAGAAAGAGCTCGTGGTGAGGTGGGTGAAACGGAGGCCGCTGTACGTGCTCTTTCTTCAGCCACAACCCCGTGGAAGAGCATGTTTGGTGGTAGCACGTTTCTAGGTCTCTCTCCCCGAGATAGGCGTAGTATGTGCATAAGTCTACTCTTCTCGCCGCCATGACCCTGCCTTGTGTTCTTTGATGTTGAAGCCTCTAGTCTGCAGGTATTCCATTTTTTTCTCGCTTACGTACTTTGGAATATCTTTGGTTACTTTTTAAGAAATTCTCTTAAAGCATCATTGTCGATTCTTTTACCCAGCAGCTCTGGCTCTCTTGTTCACTGTTGTCTTCCTCTTGTAAACGTGTCTGCTTCACCCCTGAGTCCATGCCTCGGATTCCGCCATTTCTACTACACTAAACAATTTTCGGACAAATCAGTTGTTTATTTACATTTGATAAATGTTTTTAGGCTCGAAGCTATTATTTTAAAAAAGGGGGGGGGGAGTATTGTTGTTATTATTTAAAAAAAAAAAGAAGTTCTTTTCACAATTAGGTACGCGATCCTTCAGAAAGCATGTATGTTCTTTTAGTTTTTGTTCATTTTGTGCATTTGATTGTAGGGTTTGAGTTTGTTTAAGGATTTGAATGCATTTGAACATCCAAATAGAGTTTAGGTGCTGCCTTAATGTTTTTAAAGGGAAATTAACAGTGATGTATTTGGATATGATGCTTATGTTTCATGAATGCCCTATAAATTCCCATTATGTAAAAGTTCTGTACAAAGATCTTACGGTCAGTTTTGTATTTTATATTTCTATAAAAAGAAGGTGAAGTTAGGACTCAGCTGGTAGAAATAGTACATTTAAGAAAGCATAAATTTAGTTCATCTTGCATATACGAGAGCATTCAGTCACTTGTTTGGCATTGGTAGATATGATCAAAGGACTTCTTTTTCTATTCAGCAGGTATTCTTTTTAAAATGTAGGCTTGTGCTGTTTGTATTTGACTGCCCCCCCACCCCCCAATTGCAAATTACATGAGAGAAAAAAGAGTGGGGCTAGCTTGGGAAAGAAAATAATTAAATAAAATAATTCACTATATTACATTTGTCACACAGGAGTAACTGAACAAAATACAGATCAAATATTACAGACAGAACACAATTTTGTGCCTTTTTGTCAAATTCACAGTAAATTCCTTTAAAACGGGGCGAACAATCAACGAGATCTGGTTTCCTTGGAAAAGAGGTGGTGACATCTTTTTTGTTACAAGGCTACTATAACTTGGACGAAATGGCAGCAAATGACCACTGAAATTGAAAATGCATTGATGAATTTGATTTGATTTAAATCTAATTTACGTCCTTAAAAAATTACAAAGAAAAGCTCTCAAGATGGCGTCGACATGCCACGTGTTTGTGTATTACTGTACTAAGTTTATTTTACTTGAAGGGATTTTTAATGCAGTTTTTTTTTTTTTAAGTACCTTTTTTATAAACAAATCCTTATTTAACAGCAGATCGGCTCTTCACAAGCAAACAAAAGCGGAAAAGCTGAAAACGGTGCTGTTAAATTGAAATAACACATGATGTGCTGATGTTTGTTGATTTGGCTGTAGCGCAAGGATTTTTCTTGGATTATGTTCTTTTTTGTGCTTTATAAATTGTCAGCATAAGCAAGGAGGGCAGGCAATTTACTGCTTTGTAAGGTATAACCGAAAGACTCACCAAAGAGGCACAAAAGTTTGTGTATACATGTTTATTTTGTTCAGAGACAGAGAGAGATGGCAACAGGAAAAAAGTGGAGCGAGGGAGGGAGGAAAGGAGAGCATTTCCTCCACCCCCTGTTCTCCTCAGATGAACTTATCATGTAGCATCATATTTTCTCTCTCTCCCTCCCTTTTTTTCCCCCTTTCCCATACAGCCCCGCTCCCTCCTACATTTACTGTAGCTGACAATCAGATGCACTCTGGGCTCCGACCCCACATTAGCAAACAGGAAGTTTCAAAACAAACAGAGTTTAACCCTAAAAATACTTAGATTTCACTGCATACACAATCAAATCTACAACCTCATGCTAAAATAGACAGAATCCAACACCAGTTTTGTAATCCCAGAGTATTTTGACTTCAAACTGAAAGTTTTATTTGGATGAAGTGTTTATACCGAAAGCAGAAAATTCACTGCAGGTGAGAAAACACTGCTGTTTGCCCTGCAAACGCGCAGACACGCAACATATTCTCGCAGCCTATTAGTCACATGGCCCCAGATGGGGGCAGAGATCTAACTCTAATCTGCAAGTTCTTTGTATAAATAAGGCAAGGCAGAATCCTTATCGTCGAGTTTCGATGAGTAACAGCAGGCTCTCCGGAGACCGCGTGACAGAGTCGACCAAGGTCAAGCCAAGCCCAACTTCCTGTTTTTTGGGGACTGCTATTTTTGCTTTAAGGGCGTTTCTCTCTGGTGTAGGTTGATGACAGGAGATCATATGCAGAATGATTAATGACATTTTTGAAGAGTTATAGCTTTCTATGGCTTAACTATTTTAAGCAGTGGCAAAGCTGTGTGGAAGGAAAAAACTGAGGAATAATGTCACAGGTACAGTAAATGGAACAGGAAGAAAAGTTTAGCTAAATGTTGTTTGGGGAAATATTATGCTATATATTGTGTACAATGATTCATACCAAAAAAATATGGCATGTTTCACGTTAAGAATCTTGTGCAACAGTTGTACTAAAAGCTAATTTGCGAGTAATATGTTGCGAGTAACTCACCACTGGTGGGAATGCTGATCTACTGCTGTTCAAACAAAAGATTACAGATGCTAGTAAAAATTTAAATTATCTATTGTTTGTTCATACCGTATCACATAGTTTCCTTATTCATGAGACATGTTTCGAAGACTATTTTCGATTATATGGATGCCAAAGGGATTTTCAACGGGGAAGCTCCCCTCCTACATTAAATTATCGCTGCACAAAGGCATTGTCTCAGGTTCCCTATTTTTATTTTTTTTAATTGTGGCCTCTTACTCTTCCTCTGCCAACATCCCCCACCCTTCAATGCTCTACCCACCACCCTCTTCTCCGTTCATTGAAATTCAGCCTGGCATACAGGCACTGCCCCTTTCTTGGCACCACTCGGCGACAGAAAGGAGCGGAGAAAATTCAAATGAAAACAAGATTATGTACCAATTTCTCAATCGATGAACTTGTGGCAAACAGTCAGCCGGATTCGGTGGATCTATCGCAAGATTATCGATAGGCATTTTCGGTGTATGATTTCAGCAAATATCCTAATCACATATGGTCTTGGCAACCATAACGCAGTGGGAGGCATTCAGCAGGCTAATTGATTTGCCCGTTTACCTCCTGCGATTGGATGGTCACAAGGGCTAACAGCTGTGTCCTTTGGTCGCTAGGTAAGATACAAGGCCTTTTGTTGATCTTATTTCACTTGTTTACCTATTTTCTCAGACAGGGAAGTAAGATGTTCCTTTGTGACTATAAAATGCTTGGTGTATGATTACGCCTAGAGTTGGTATGGTATAGGTTAGGTGTAAACAAATGCAGGCAATTAAAAATGGCAGCCATTTATTAAGAGACACAACGATGACTGTTTAATTGCTACTTTGAGAAACATGTTTTATCATGTATCACAGGGTGTGATATATTAAGCCAAGAATATTTGTAATAAGCACTTCTGTGATGTTTTTCATATACTAGAAACACAGGCTCTGTTCCAAAACCTAGTGAGCTCCCTACGTAGGGAGCATTTTAAGGCACCATAGCTGTTGTGAAGCCTTCCGAAAGGTAAGATACTTTGCTTGAGCCAAATTCTGAGCATAAGACATCGCAGGAGTCCTTCCCGGAGAAGGCAATCCCAGAATGCATTGCAAGCTCAGTGAAAAAAAACAAAAAACAATCCAAGATTGCTGCCATTATATAACAAAATGTCTAAAAAAATCCATAAAATACTATCGTTTTAAAAAGTATTTCACTCAATATTCATAGTTGTCAGTCACAGACTGGCTCAAAGACCTGGCGGGCAAAACATCCATAGAACTGCAGCACAAGCCTGTCAATTTTCTGTCTGTTCTAGAATCTGATCTTCTCTCAAAGGAATAAAATAAAGATATGTGAACAAAATGCAAGTTTTGGCCATTAGCAATCCATATAAAAGTCCCGCCGCAATATTTCAATCACTAAAAACAGCATGGCTATGATTAATATGAAAACATAAAGTGCCTTTAAAATGATGCATACTTACAAGAAAGCAGATGAGCCTGCAATATAAACGTGATGCACTAAATGGTTGTGTTTTCTTAATAATGGTTGTGTTTTCTTTGAATTAGAACAGTTTTAGCTTAGCCACATGCTAACACCAGACTTGACTGAAATCAATTATGAGTCGAGTGTCCAGTTGTATGATCCATAGAGTTTCTGCCTTCCACAATCTTCAAAATCCATCACTTATAATATTGCCTATAGGCAGGGGATTGCAAGGCAGTCCACTAGGTTTTGAAAAAGGGAAATTGTACACTCTTTTAATTCAGATAAATATGTTTGATACATACAGGGCAAAATCATTCACAAAAAAACATGCCACAACATATGTTATTAATCTGGCTCCCATATGTAGGCTATAAGCTAAAGCTGATTTAAAAAGAATAAACATGTTGAATTATTAACATAAGGCACTAATGCCTGCAATGCTATGAGCTATTACATGCAGATATGTTAGTGCTAAGTTGCTTATGTTAACGCTATGACTTTGTGTTAAGCCTGCATGCATTCAGTTGGCTTGAGGGTGAGTAAATAATAGGGTAATATTTCATTTTTGGGTGAATTATCCCTTTAAGAGACTCACTGTTTAAAAGTCAGTCATACAAAAAACTAAAACTAATCAATAACCTAATTTGAATGCCATCATTAAATATAGCCTAGCTTTTAATAGTCTCTTATGTAAATTGATAGCGTTAAGCTAAGAGGATTTTTGCCATGACATTTTAGTAGCAGTGTTATTATAGTATTATTTATTATTTATTATGAGTATTTATAGTCATCTACTTAAGTGCAAAATTTAGCAAGCAGTTAAAGTCATATTTCAGTCCCTTAGTGGAAATTCCCTTACAGTACCATATTGTACTGTTAGCATGAAGAAAAAATCATATCATTTATGACTAAATCTAATTATTTTCAATACCACCCACACTGAAAGCAACAGATAATCTCTAATACTCTCTTAAATACCCATGTAGTAAAAATCAGGGCATTTGTGTCTAATTTGAATTAGCATTAGCATTACATATTTTAAAAACATGACTAAAGAGGTAATTTACATATGAACAAATCTAAGCGGCACTAAAATGGACCTAAATACCTGGCAAAGCACCAAAAGCACTGGTTAATCCCCATCAACGCAATTACCGCATATTGGGGAATTGAAGGGCAGACTAGTTCCCTGTGTAATCTAAAAATGATCCAAATGTCACATCTCCCTGTTGAAAAAACAAACAAACAAACAAACACACACACACACACACACACACACACACACACACACACACACACACACACACACAAAACAGCATCTACAGTTTAGGTATGTTTTGAAGCATGGAAGCTGGTTTGAGCTGCTCCTAGTTGGACATGAGCTGCTTCTGAGCAGGAGCTAGTTGCTTAGGACCAACACATGACAAGCTTAAACCAGCTCAAGCCAGCTGTCATACTTCAAAACATACCTAACCAGCATATGCTGTATTTTATTTTTTTTTTATTTTTTTTTCCCAACAGAGCTGTCACACCATATTAGCATATCTTCCTCTATCACAGGTAATGCACCAAACGTCATCCTCGACTTAAGAAGCAGCTCTAGAATAGTTGGTACAATAAAACATCTAACATGCTAAATACTAATACCTAAATTTATATTTTATATATATTTTATATTTATTACATCACAGTAAGACAATTGCATGTCTGTATCTGATGGTGTTTGTAAAAAGTGCACAACCTGAAGAATTACATACCTGTGCAGATAAGAGATAAAGATAGTTAAGCGTGTTTTGTTGCACATGCAGCTTTTGAACTGACTTAAACTGAAAAGTTAGCAAATCCGAGTTGGCACAGCAAAGTCATGTCATGCCATCTCTCAGCTTCTGTCTCCTTCTTTGTGATCCAGCAGACTGCGTTTGCGTGCCAAAACTTTTCAATCAATGTCCCCCCGAATGGGCCAGAAAGAGCATGTGTATGCTAATTAGCTAAGAGGACTTTTGTATGTTAACAAATTGCTAAAAATCAGTGTCTGGAAGAGATTTGCATGTTTATTTATGCAAAACAGACATGCTTCACCTCTTAATGCCACACAATAACTGTTTTTATTGCTATTTTGCGAATGTTTTGCGTGTCTCACTTAGCTGCCTGATCAAAGGTTCTGCTGGAAGTTTATAGGGATGAGTAAAGATACTGAAAAAAAAAAAAAATTGGGTTGTAGAGCTATAACATTCTCAAAATAAGAAACTGATTTAGTGGGATGCTAATATGTCACAGTGCTGGTGTTCAGAGATGTTTAGGTTCATCATGTATGCTAACATGCTAATGGGCGTCCAGAAGCAGATGACTTTCACAGCATATCTGTTCGTTTTGTTGTGTGTGAAAGAACGCTATTGACTCGAGATTGAATCTTGGCTTTCTTGTGGTTGTACTGATGCCAGGCGTCCTTCAGTGTGACGAGAGGGAGACCCTTGCTCTTGCAAACAGCCTCTGAGAACAGTGAACGCGTGAATGGGTTTTTCAGGCACACCTCGCAGAAGTTGTAAGGAATGCACAGCAATCGCACCCTAAAATGGCCGAAACAACGCCATTTTGTTTTCCCTCTATTTTGCTGTGAGGAATAGCAGAATCAGCTTTGTTAAAGCTACAGGAGACAGCTGGGGAAGCCATGTTTTACATCGTCTGTTTACCTCAAATGGGTAGCTTACACAATGTTGTCTTGTTGGAATGAGCTCAGTTTTTGGCAAAACGGGCGCGAATTCCTGGCGAAGGATCAAGACTTTTTTTTCTTCATGATCCAATGCCAGCCTCGCTAGAATGAGTGAGTAATTTCTTTGGCTTTCAAAATTAGCGCTTCCCTTTTAGCCTGCATCCTGGTTCAACTCCTCACAGTTCCCCGGTTTTTCATGTTCGTTTTTGCGACTCAAATAAGCGCCGCTGACTCGAGTCTGGAGAACACATATGCCAAAGCTTTCAACTACTGTTGTTTTTCTGCAACTACATAGAAATATGTAGCTCTGTGATCTATGACATGAGGATGATGCTTTAACAAACTGGTGCCAAATAAGACACTTTGATTTATAGAATAAAATATTAAACCAAGTGGCATCGCACACAAATGCTGCACAAGGTTTTTTCATAACTAACTTCACTTCTCATTTTTGAAATAACTTTAACCAGCTGGTGAAGGTGATTTTAGTGGATGTATGAAGTTGGTTCTCCTCAAATTCACATATGGTGTCCTAGCAGAAAAAGAGGTCTTGTCTTCATTTTGAATATAATTTAATATTTATTATATTAAAACAATTTTTATATTAAAAAATGCCTTTCTTTAAAAAAATAAAAATAAAATGAATTAAACTGTTATGTTTTAATTTTGTAAAACAAATTACACCAGCTTACTTTTAAAAAGAGTACTTTTTACAGTAATAATACAATTCAAAAGAATATCTTTAAGTGTGAACTAAATGTAATGTTTTCAGACACTTAATTATATGTTATTTACAATTAAATGAAAGTAAATTATATTTTAAATATATGTTAAATGCAATTAATTGAACTTAAGAGTGCTTTTTTGGCTCACTTAGGTAGGACTTAACTACAACATATCTTTATCTTTCTATGTAATTTAGTAAATTAGCATGTAAATCAGCTATTTTAAAATATACTTTAAGGATTTCAAGTACACTACAAGTGCACATTTAGTACAATTAAGCACATTCCGTGTACATGCACAATGTACAATGTCATTGTACACATTAAAACGCTCGCTCAAACTGTAATGTGGAGTCCAGCTACAACAGAGTTTGCCTGTATGATTGTGTTAAGCAGTGTCTCTCTCTCCGCAGGAATCCAGCGGTCTGCTGTCTGGCTGGTTGACATCTGTTCTGCTGTCCTTGGGGCTGAGGTAGTAGATTGAATAGTTGTGGAGCCCTGCGCTCTCTCACTGAGATAACTATACAATCTACTGTCTTTCCTAAGGCGACAGCCAAATCATCCACAAACAACATGGACTCATTTGAAAAAGTGTCTGCAGTCCTCCAGTGAGTTGGAAAGGATATTCACTCACATTACAAAAGCAAAATGGGCTGGTATCGATGAGTCATGCTGACTTCATGCATACGCAAACGTGTCAGGCGATGGGACTGTCCTTTGGTGTCCTGACAGGGTGAGGTAGTAGGTTGTATAGTTTGGTGGGAGGGATCAAACCCTGTTCAGGTGATAACTATACAGTCTATTGCCTTCCTTGTTGTACCAGCTATCTGTCTGCTAGTGGAAATTCCCTGGAGTTTAAATATTGCTTAAACCCTTTGGCCTGCTTCACACCACATGAACTTTGTATATGTAAGCGTAGTGTTTATTTCGGCACCCATATATACAAGTTACATCATTCACACTGCCTGCATAAACAGAGCAGTGTAGCATGAGTGATACACTGAAGTTAGTCTGCAAAAAAATACTTTACGAAGCAGCAAAGTAATGGAGCAAACTCCCGAAAAAGCATGCTTTATTCAGTAAATCTGAAACACGTTCTATTCAGTAAATCTGACTGAATCAAGAAGAGTTAAGCAGTTTGAAAAGTTTGGGGTCAGTAAAAAAATAAATAAATAAAAAGTTTGCATTTAAATAATCAGAAACGAGAGTTAAGACTTTTATAATGTTACAAAAGATTTCTATCATGAATTAGAACTTTCTATGTATCTGAGAATCCTGAATCACAGGGCCTTATCATATACCCGGCACAATGTGGCACCAGGTGCGACGCAAGTGTATTTTGCTAGTTTCAGCCAGACGTACTGTGTCATTTTCACGTACTGTGTCACGTTGTTTAAATAGCAAATTTTAAGGCAACTGAAATAGACTGCGCCAATGACCAACAAAAACCTGGTCTAAAGTCTGGCGCAATTTATATATATATATATATATATATATATATATATATATATATATATATACACACAAACAAAACAAAAAATTACGCGCACGACCAGATCCGTTCCCTCATTAGAGAGGCATTCAGCTTTTCTTTTGCAAATTCCGCCATATAGCGAATCCGCCATGACGCGAGCGCAACTTGCTTTTAAAGGGAATGTGAGAAGACTCTGATTGGTTTATGGCTCGTTATGCCCAAAACACACCCATTACTCTTTAAGAGAATAGGAACCACCCTTTTAGACAATGCGTCTGTCGCGCTGACCATTTTTCCTGTCCTTAAACTAGAAAAAATGGATTCAGACACACCCTAAACTTAATTGCACTGTGCGCTTTAGACCAAGTGTTTAGATCATTAAAATAGGGTCCATATTATACACCAAAAAAAAGACAAAAAAAATAAAAGAAAAATAAAAGTTTTGAACAATTTTCACTCAGAAATAGCTAGAAAAATTTACAGTTAATTACAAAGAAAAGACAAGTGACATCCAATTAAAGTGCAATGTTGAAGAGGAAAGACTGAAATAGAATTTTCTTGTAAAATGTACTCCAATAATCTTTGTTTTATTTACAACTTTTTTTTCTCAGTGATTGATAATAATCAGAAATGTTTCTTGAGCAACAGATCAGCATCTTAGAATGATTTCTGAAGGATCATGTGACACTGAAGACTGGAGTAAAGATGCTGAAAATCCAGCTTTGAATCACAGAAATAAATTGCATTTTACACTATATTTATATATTTTGTTTTCAACTTTTTTTTATTTATTTTATTTTATTTTTTTTATGCAATAAATGTGTCATTGGTTAGCATAAGAGACTTGAATGAATTTTTTCTAAAATCTCACTGACTTTTGAATGTTAGTGTAGATTTAATGATGATCAAGCCTGAAATAGTTCTCACTCCACTAAACATTTGATAGGTTATGGTCATTCATTAAAGGAAATGCTTAGTGCATTAAGATAGAAATCACCTCGTTGTACAGCACAACAAGACTGTTGCGGCTTTGTGTGTGTGTGTGTGTGTGTGTGTGTGTGTGTGTGTGTGTGTGTGTGTGTGTGTGTGTGTGTGTGCGCGTGTGTGTGTGTGTGTGTGTGAGCATTGTGAAACCCGGCTTACACTTTACCTAACAAGCCTGAACAACATCCATTCCTCTGCTGCAAGCTTAACATGCTGATCTGGTACATGAAGAGAAAAATCAGATTAAAAGAGATTTACTAAGCTCAGATTTATGGCTTAATCAATAATTTAGCATTTCTGTTGGCTTGTGATCAAACAGGATTTTCACACATCATAACAGGAAATTCATTTTCAGTCAGACAATGCATGTGGCCTTGTTCAGAGAATGAAACACACACACACACACACACACACACACACACACACACACACACACACACACACACACACACACACACACACACACATATATATATACATACATATAAAACAGCACAATAAATCATAATGTGTTTTTGTTCTATGAATAAAATACAGTTTTATTTAATACTCTTTTGCCTTTTTGATTTTATTTTAATTTAAGTTAATTTTGAGCAGTTTATACATTTATAAACAGTTATCTTGTGGAAAGAAGGTCTTGCTTGGAAAAAGTTAGAGATTAAAACAGTTTGTGCTGCTGTATGTATTCCTTTGTTGTGCAATCTTTATAAAATCACATAAAACAAACAAATTTAATAAACACATAATTTTGTAGGCATGTAGTTTAAGGAGCTGTTGCATAAAGGATCAGAGCTTTAGAAAATATGATTTTATTAGTGAAAATTATATTTGCCAATAAAATAACTTGTGAGAGAATTCTTTGATATTTACAGTAAACTTTGAAAGTGTAGATCTCAAAACAGACTAGACTGTAGTATGACAGTATCTAGTTTGGAAACAAGCTGACATACCACCAATTATGACCGAAATTTTATATAATACATCTTAATATATAACATTTTATTTTTATAGAACACAGTATATACATAATAAATTGTATACAACAAGGGTATGTCAATACTGTGAAGCTAATTCAAGCAAAACTCTTCCATCAACACTCTAATACAGTTAGTCATATACTATATTTGATAGCTTGTTACCATAAACATCCATCAAGTTTTATTTTTATTTTTTCCACAAAGTTGGTTGGCAACAAATGTAACTGTGTATAAATATGAACATGTAAACAAAACCTGTCAAGTTAGACTTTGATCTACAGCCTTTATCTGAACACATGAACCATGTCAACAAAATTACAGTAGCATCCAGTGACACTAACCACACAATCAAGTATGAAGTTTAGAGAGAAACTTGTTTAAATGAAGAAAAAAAAAAAAGAAACTCTCTGCAGTCAAATATTTGGGAATATTTTAATGGTCACTATGAGGTAACAGTTGTAATTGCGGTATTAGCTCTTTTTTTGCCCTTTCCATTATAAGGTAGTCAGCCTCATTCGAGTTTTCAAATCAACAATTGAGAGTCTTCTCGTTGAATTTACAATAAAATAAAAAATAAATAAAATAAAATCAACAACAACAAAAAACTAATAAAAATCAAATGTGATTCTTCACAGTGACTTCTGGGAATCTCCTGTTACTATTTTACACCATTTAATTATTTTACCATGGAAAGGGCATTTATTGTATTGCAAAATATTATAAAATATAGATTTTCTCAGTAGATGTTAAGGCCATGCTTTTACAGTATCCATACATACAGTATTCTGCCAAAAAAAAAAAAAAAAAGGGCAGTTAGCTAGGTCAATTATGATTGTTCAGCATCTTTGTATTGCATTATATTATATGTTTTGCATTAAATAAATACTACAGAGCTATGAACCATAAAAGCCTGATGTATCTGACTAGTTTTCTGACTATTAGTTCTCATGTCGCTTTACAGAGTTTATATGTTTCACTAGCATGCCTGCTCTCTGTTTCTTTTAGGACGAATAGCCGTTTTTAAGCATTTGGCTCCATCTAGTGGCCATACAGCTTCACAGTCCCTGAAGACTGAAGCTTTTCAGAAGCTTTTCATGTGGATATTGTAGAATATGTACAGTATCAGTCTCCAACATACAGTCACTAAAAGATCCATTCAGAATCGTATTACAGTGAAATTATGGTTTTAGTTTATCTGCCTGATTCATGTGCCGGTGTTAGAGGGTGATGTAGTTTGATGGCCGGTATTAGGTTCTCCAGGCTGGGATCTCCATGAGGAGCTTGAGAAGTCTCTTTGTCCTCTCAAGCACTGTACAACTCCAGATCTCCAGGTAAGCCTCCCTGATCTTTGTGATACGGAGTGCGTAGACTACAGGGTTCACCGGTGTGTTGGCATGAGAGAGGAGTATTCCTGCGTGGAAAATGATCTTGAGGACCCTCTGAAAGTAGTACACAATTCATGAGATGCAGAGGCATCCAACATGCTGCAAACAGTAGGAGAACCAGAGCCAGAAAACATGCCAGCCTCTTCTCCTTGATTAGAAAAGCCCTTCATTTAGATTCAGCAGGTGCAGAAGTCTAGTCATGCCTCCGGAGGCGTTTGCGCAGACTGTAGAAAACAAGAGCGTAAAGAAGATTCATGGCTGCCAAGGGGAGTAGGATGTAGCACAAGTAGTTGAAGTAGACCATATAAGGCAGGGAGATGACAGCTAAGAAGGCGCAGTTGATATAGGAAGAGTTAAGGAGTAGGGAGGACTGGGGATCATCATTATGCCAACCAAAAATAGGGGTGAAACCCAGCAGACAAGATACCATGCAACACAGGACCACCACAGTCTCTTTATACCTGCAATCACAGAGCATGTTAACTGTTGGTTAATTGGACGGCTGGACCTACCTTTGTCAAAAAGAAGTAACAAAGTTTTAACTGTGTTGCCGTCTTCCAGGCCAGCAGCATGAGACTCAGTCCAGCTGCTCTGCTCGTGCACATCCCATCATCGGTTCTCTTTTAGCAGTTCAGTTAATGTACTGTTAGCAGTAACTGAATAACTCGGGATATTGGTTTATGTCATGTCAAAGGGAGTGAAAGGCACAGATCTTATTTATGCACCAAGAGCTCATAGCACTCCAAAGAGAAAAGAAAAATTTAAATCGCATCATATGACCCCTTTAATACCAGGCCGGATACCTGATTCTGTGTTTTATTTTGTCAATTATTATGTGTTTCTCATTGAGCTCTGGATGTAGGAAAAGCATCTTTTGCATGTCAGTTGGGAATATAGTCAACAAGTGGCATATTGTTTAGATAAATGTAGTAAGTGTGAGAACACTATTTATGGAGCATAAAAGACAAATAAAAACAGGACATGAGCTCCAAAAGATCACTGTATGTCATGAAAACTAGAAACAGAGAAATTAAAATGTTTGTATTAAAAAGAATCAATGAATAAAACGTTTCAATGAGACATCCGCAGTTTGGTTGTTTGATGTTTCTTGTTTGGCTAGTAGAAACCAGCCATTAATGCCTGGTAACTTTAATTTTTACTAGCCAAATTGTCTGGTGAGTGACAAAGTTCATTTCAAACTCTGGACACATTATATTTAATTAGTGTAAGTGATTAAAATCATCCCATCTCAAACTGACTACAAACTGTGTTTTCTGACTCTCACAATTATGGTGTGGGATTTGCCCAAAACAATTTTCATTCAGAAATTGAAAGTAAATTGCTAATAATTGCTAGTAAAATTCTTAAAAGTTTTCTGAATAGGAAATAAATGTAAATAAAAAAAAATAATAATAATAATAATTATAAAGAAACGGCAAGCAACACATCAAATTAAGCATTTTGATAAATTGTTAAAATATTCTTTGATTTATTAACTTCTTTTTTATATAATCTTGTAATTATCTTGTAATAACATAATATTTTCATAAGCTCTAACCTGAGAGCTATTGAGACCCACAGGTATCGATCCACAGCAATAGCCAGGAGGGACAGCACAGATGCTTGTGTCAGCACCATCACTACACAGCTGACCGCCAGACAGGCCTGGAACAGGATCTCCACTCACCCATCCACCAGCACAGCCGGGGCACTGCCACCGCCCCCACCAGGAAATCAGCCATGGCCAGAGACGCCACGAAACAGAAGGTAGGCTGACAGTAGGTCTGCCTCAAACACACAGCCCAAACACCAGCACGTTCCCCAGGCAGCATGCCATGGCGATGACGAGCTCCAGAGAGGTTTAGATCAGCCAGGCCATGAGGAGAAAACAATCCGGTGCACACGAGCAAACAGAACACAGTCTCAGTCGAGAAGGAAAAATCTGAAGATGGGTATGAAGAAGCCTGTGACAATCTAGTCTACTCTCCTCCACACACACACACACACACACACACACAAACACACACACACACACACACACACACACACACACACCACACACACACCACACACACACACACACACACACACACACACACACACACACACACACACACACCCCTGATCTTCAGTATGCATCTCTGGGGTCTCATTTCCACTTATATGTCTTCTGAATAGACAATATTATTCATTTAGAATATTGCTAAGTATACTGTGCCTACTTTTTTCTTTTTTTTTTTTCAAATAGAAAGTATTGTGCAACAATAAATATTTAATAGAATAGTACTCTTCATTGTTGTCACAGGACCTCATTACATGCATGTTTAATAAAATTTTATGTTATATATAAATCACTTTTGATGTGACATTAGAGGTTTGGTTCATAGTGCCAGCACAGCAGCAAAATTATCTGCAAAACACCGGGGCCCCTACCGGTCATGATTGTCAAGGTTATATAAGAAATAAACAGAAAAAAAAAAATTCCACAATTGTTGGTTTTAGCAGTTAGCATAGAAATACTTTTCATAATAGACATAGCTTACAAATTGATGTCAAAGGCAGTTTACTTATTGATATGAATATAAAGTACGGTCCATGCGAACTCCAGTAAGGTTTTCTTCTACACGTTACTGAACCACTATTAATAACGTATGAATTGTTCAAACTGTGTATTTATGTGTTTACTCACTGTCATACCTAAAAAGCGTGACTGACGCGCTGCAGTAGAAAGAATTTAATTTCTCATTATGACTCCCTCTTCTTTGAATCTTTGCATTACAGCTGTATGTCAAAATAAACTGTTGATCTACCTATGGACAACAGGGGGCAGTGCTGTTTTTGTGTATTTTTCAGGAAAAGGAGAAAAATAAACCCATGTCATGAATCCATGAAAGCTTTGTTCGTCTTTAGACGGATTTTGTTTATCAAATATTTTGTCTTTTGATGAAAAAACGTTTTATGTTCTGTTAATGTGACATTTTTGATACATTTTGAACATTTCGATAATTTCCAAAATGATAAATGATGATCATTAAACATAAAAACTGAAAAGTCTTATCAACATGAACAAAATTATTATTATTTTTAATTAATTCCTCTGATGTAGTTATGCTGTACATGTTAGAGCTCTGCAGAGTTGTACATAAGGCAGTAGGCCTAGTTGGTGTTTATTTAGAGGACAATGACAAACCTTTTCAGTAGTTATATTGTATTTTTTTTTTTTTTTTTTTTTTTTTTTTTTTTTTAATTTGCAACTCAAATAAAATATCAGTCATCTACTAAACAAAACATCTGACAGAACACAGACTTCTTTTAAAGGGAACCTATTATGCAAAATTCACTTTCACATGTTGTTTGGACATAAACGTGTGTTGGCAGTGTGTGTACACAACCACCCTATAATGATAAAAATCCATCAATTCCTTTTTTTTTTAAATCCCCATAAGTAATAAGCAGTGTTTCCCAACTACCTGTTTTCAGCACTGCTGCTTATGTGACGTCACATTAGCCACAGGCCCCGCCCACGAAAGTTGACAGACACTGCCATTCTAACTTAGAACCATCCTGAGCGAGTTCACAGCGAGTAGTATATAGTCCGCCATTGCCGCACTGCCGAGAATGTCTCCCAAGCATTTTAGGTGTTCTGTAGCTGGATATATGAATCCACATAGCTCTCTCCATTTACTCCTGAAGTCGAGGTGGATTAATTTTGTTTTTGAAGAAAATTCTCCCTCAACTCTACCGAAATTTGTTTATGTCTGCGTGAATCATTTACACCGGACTGCTAAGTGGATGAATGAGGGTCAGTATAAAGCAGGTTTTGCACAAACGTCATCCAGCTACACCTTCAGAAGATGTAAGTATCACACGTTTGTTTAACAAATTGTCTTTCTAAAAGAGCTTCTTGGCACTCTCTAAGGCTAATGTTGCTAAAGCTACCATTGTCTGTCTGTTTTCACTGATGCTGCCTTCACGCACTACCAGAATGATCGTGAAAAGGAAAGTGGGAGTTAAAATTGCATATGAAAGCAATGTGAAGTCGCCCGCTGAAATTAGTCGAGCTCATAATCACAAGTGGGGCTATGGCACCATGAGTTTTTTATCATGCGGTATTCCTGTCTGTGTAATTCATAAAGTGCATTCTTTATGCACAGTACAATCGGATGACTGACTTTTAAACTGAGTGCTTTTTCTGTAAAGATAACAGGCTTGTACTAATAGTGGAGTCAGTGTTTTTTTGCAAAGGCTAGCACCCGTATTGCCGGAGCTTGAGCTCTTGAAGCTCCGCCCTCTTCCCCGGAGAACCAGCTCATTTGCATTTAAAAGCAAAGACATGAAAATTGTGTGTTTTGGCTTATACCCTAAAAGTGGCAATTTTAACAAGCTATAAAAAATTATCTGTAAGGTATTTTGAGTTAAAACTTCACATGCACACTCTGGGGACATCAGAGACTTATTTTACATCCTGTGAAAAGGGGCATAATGGGACCCCTTTAACTGGAAAATTTATCAGAATATCTACACAGACTGACACTATGACCTACTGTACGTAGTTTGTTTGCAAGGAATATGCAAGAATGACATCATTCAAAAAATCAAAAGTATGTATATTTTTCAATAAAAATAATGCAAAATGCAGTTTAATTATAATTATCAGTATAATTTCAGTATAATTTCAAAATGTTAATTTTAGATTATGACTGAAGGTCATATTAAGTACTTCATCATGACTGCTAATCTGATATTGATTTTACACAACAGCCCTGTAAACTGGAATTTGTCAACTTGTGTTTCAGAAAAAAAAAAAAATAGTATAATTTTATATTTTAAGGTCTAATTACTATTTATAATAGTTTGTGTGGTTTTAACAGCAAGCCATTGATGTGTGATACAGATGCCATCTTTCCCTTCTCTTCAATCATTAACAGTTCTGTTGTAATGGCGGTTTTCTAGAGTACACATGCTTTGCATATGTGACCGTATGTGTGTGAATATGTACATGGAGGACTCGTGCTAATCTGCCATCAGATGGAGCACAGAGCTTTGTCAGAGATGTTGTGATCTGTGTGATGAGGCGTATCAGTATGAGAATTCAACAGGCTGTTTAAAATACAGATGCAAACCCAAACCCTTTAGTTTACATGTGGGTGCATGTTCAACAACATTGCACCCACATGTAAACTAAAGTGACCTAGATTTCCTGAGTTGCCTATTATGTCATTATGTTAATCATCTCCTTAGTTCCCTTTGTTTGGTTCATGCTCAGTCCTCAGTTCTCCCGTAGTCGTTGTCCGTTCTCAGTCTATGTTAAGTTGGTTTCCGTGCCTGTTCTCCTGGATTTATCTGATTAAAAGGCTTCTCATTGATCTCCTTCGTCCTCATGCAGTTTGTATCACCAACGCATCACAGAAGAATGGACCGATTACAGTTTTTTTTTTTTTTTTGCCATTTGTTTCCTGTTTCCCCCACTCCTCTGTCACCATGGACATTCCTGCTGTGGCCCTTTGCTATGCCTGGAGCAGCGTGGCTGTCTGCTGGAAGACCACACACAGAACTTTTTACATCTTGCATGCCTGACTCATTACCCTGATCTCTCACTCTGTGTTTTTTACCACGCCAGCCTGAGCAAGTGGTCAAGGTACATTGTTGTTGATATACAAATATAATTAAAATTAATTATATAATATATATATATATATATATATATATATATATATATATATATATATATATAATATATATATATATGAGGGACGAGGTCTTGGAGGGCTCGGAGGGAAGCCCCGCCCACACTCCTGCCACTGAGGGTGAGCTGCTACTGGTCACTGGACATTATATTGAGGAACTAATGTTTGATTTTTAAGAGGACTTAATAGACTGGTTTGGGGAGGTAATACCCAGTGCTCCTGAGTCTCCTATGTCTCCTGTGTCTCCACTGGTTCCGTCCAGCCCTGAATCTCCTGTGCCTCTGCTGGTTCTGCCCAGCTCCTGTTCTCCTGTGTTCCTTCTCAGCCTCCCTCTCCTGCCTCCTCTCCTAAAACCAGCCAGTTCCTCTGCCATATCTCAGCTAGTGCCTGTCAGTCCCTCAGCTCAGCCTCAGTCAGCGCCATCTGGGTGCTCCTATCTGCCTCGGGCATCCAGTCTTCAGCTCTGCCTAGGCGTTAGGATCCCCTGTCTCCGCCTCCATTCTCTGAGTCTTGGACTCCACCTCGGTCCTTCGACCCATTGGCTCTGCCTTGGCTCATAGCTCCCTCATCTTCACCATGGCCCATCATCCCACTGGCTCCACTGGGCTCCCTCGCCCTGTGGCTCCACCTTGGTCAGTCATCGACCATCCTCGGGACTCCACCCCTCTGACTTCGCCTCATCACCCTGTCCCTCTGGATCTGTCAGGTTCCTTCCCTTTGGCTCTGCCTTTGTCATCAGTCGCTCCGGCTCCTCCACGGTCTTCCGGATCCCCGTCTCCTCTTCGGTCACCTGAGCCACCAGCTCCGCCTTTGCCTTTTCGGATCCTCAGTGTCGCCCTGGCCCTCCATGTGCTCGGCTCCACCTGGGTCTCCACCTCTAGTGGGTGTCTAGTGGGTGTCGTCAAGGCCTACTCCACCATGGCTCCCTCCTTCGACTCCACCCTGGGGCTTCATCCTGCCTGATCTCTGGACCAACATCTGGCTCCTCCTGCTCCTGGCTTCCCCTTGGCTTCTCCCATCCTCCACTCCCCCTTGGACTCTTTTGGACTATTTTTGTTTTTGGCTTTCTCCTGCTCCATGCCCTCCTCCAGAGCCCTCACTCTCCCTCCTCAGTTTGAACTCTTTACGGCGCAGAGACACACCTTCCCGGGAGGGGGCGAACTGTTACATGTATGCCTTGTTTTCTGTTCTCTCCATTGTGACCTAGTTTTCCTGAGTTGCCTAACATGTCATTCAGTTCACCTGTTGTCTTTTAATTATCTCATTAGTTCCCTTTGTTTGGTTAATGCTTATAAGTCCTCAGTTCTTCCTTAGTCTTTGTCTGTTCTCCGCCTATGTTAAGTTGGTTTTTGTGCCTGGATTTATCTGATTAAAAGACTTTGCATTGATCTCCTTCATCCTCATGCAGTTTGTATCACCAATGCGTGTCAGTTGTTTGGCATAAAGCATTGTTTTACAATCTTATTCTTTAAAATACTTAAATACTTTGCAGAACCATTTAAAAGAACATAATGGCAATCACTCAATACCATGATATTGATCAAAGTGCAATGTTATTAGCATCTGATTCAATCAATGCAATCCAATCAGATTTTGTAGTTTGTAGTTTTCAGTGTCTAAAGAATTAAAAGCTCTCAATTTCAGTAAATCTCTTTAAAAAATAAATAAATAAATAAATAAAAAATGTTTGCATATAATTCACTGTAAAATTAAAAAATGCGGTTGTACTACCTAATCTGACTGAAAGTGGTTGACTCTGATTCTTAAAAGTTTTTAGCAGACTAGACAGACTAGAAGCATGACTTGCTACTGTCAATAGATACGCAGACTGTGAGCATGTAAGATATTTTGCTGTTGCATGAATAGGCATACATAAATCCAGTAGCAGATCTGGACAGGTGGTGCTGGGGAGAGTGAAGGGTTTCACGGGAACTCTAAAGCACTGCAGGACCAACTTACAGCAAACACTGAACTATTTAAATGTTGAACAAGCAATTTCATTGGCGGCAGAATCAGCAGAGGCCAATCAGCTTGTGCCATGTGGTAAATAATGTGATTCCTAGCAGATTTCTAGCAGATTGGACGTAAATGACCTATCAGCTTGTACCATCTAGAGTTTCACAACTAAATTAAATATGTAGTCTGGTTGATTCAGTCATGTTAAGTAATAGCTTTGACTTGAAGAAAAACTGAATAAACATTTTTACAATGTAATTTTATAGATTAAACAGTTTGGCTGGGTTCCTTGTTACTGTCACAAATACAACTTTACATGCTAAAATTAATTTATTCAGGCACATCAGATGTCAACATTTTAATGCTATTAAAAAGTCATTGAAATGATCACAAAAAATGGCAAATATTTTATCAAAACAACAACAACAAAACAACAAAAACTGATTCATAACTACATACAACGTAGTGTAATGGTTAACAATCCTCAGATTAAAAAAAAAATTATTCAAAAATCACCTTCAACTTCTTAGAATTTCATGTTATTCCATGTTATTGTACATACAATCCCCAAGTTCAATTGAGCCTCAATTAAGCCAAATAATTTTAGAAAATCAGTGTTTTTATGCCCACATTATGGAACATTAAAAGGCAAAATAATTTTCTGTAAAATACTCAGTATTTGTTTAAACTTTCCCATTTAGTAGAAATTCTTTGTGGATGAACCGCATTAACTACCCATGAATCTTTGCGAGTTGTTCTGAAGGCCTCTCAGTGTTCTCTCAGTGAACTGATAGGTGAGTTTACGCTTCACTTTGCAGATCTCTCCGCCCACACTCCTGCCACTGAGGGTGAGCTGCTACTGGTCACTGGACATTATATTGAGGAACTAATGTTTGATTTTTTAAGAGGACTTAATAGACTGGTTTGGGGAGGTAATACCCATTGCTCCTGAGTCTCCTATGGTCTCCTGTGTCTCCACTGGTTTCCGTCCAGCCCTGAATCTCCTGTTCCTCGCTGGTTCTGCCCAGCTCCTGTTCTCCCTGTGTTCCTTCTCAGCCTCCCTCTCCTGCCTCCTCTCCTAAAACCAGCCAGTTCCTCTGCCATATCTCAGCTAGTGCCTTGTCGCGTCCCTCAGCTCAGCCTCAGTCAGCGCCATCTGGGTGCTCCTATCTGCCTCGGGCATCCAGTCTTCAGCTCTGCCTAGGCGTTAGGATCCCCTGTCCTCCTCCTCCATCTATTCTCTGAGTCTTTGGACTCCACCTCGGTCCTTCTCGACCCATGGCTCTGCCTTGGCTCATAGCTCCCTCATCTTCACCATGGCCCATCATCCCACTGGCTCCACTGGGCGCTTCCTCGCGCCCTGTGGCTCCAACCTTTGGTCAGTCATCGACCATCCTCGGGACTCCACCCTCTGACTTCTCGCCTCATCACCCTGTCCCTCTGGATCTGTCAGGTTTCCTTCCCTTTGGCTCTGCCTTTTGTCATCAGTCTCGCTCCGGCTCCTCCACGCGGTCTTCCGGATCCCCGTCTCCTCTTCGGTCCACCTGAGCACCAGCTCCGCCTTTGCCTTTTCGGATCCTCAGTGTCGCCCTGGCCCCACATGTGCTCGGCTCCACCTGGGTCTCCACCTCTAGTGGGTGTCTAGTTGGTGTCGGTCAAGGCCTACTCCACCCCTGGCTCCCTCCTTCGACTCCACCCTGGGGCTTCATTCCTGCCTGATCTCTTCTGGACCAACATCTGGCTCCTCCTGCTCCTGGCTTCCCCTTGGCTTCTCCCATCCTCCATCCCCCTTGACTCTTTTGCTTTTGACTATTTTTGTTTTGGCTTTCTCCTGCTCCATGCCCTCCTCCAGAGCCCTCACTCTCTCCCTCCTCATTTTGAACTCTTTACGGCGCAAAGACCACCTTCCCGGGGGGGGCGAACTGTTACATGTATGCCTTGTTTTCTGTTCTCTCCATTGTGACCTAGTTTTCCTGAGTTGCCTAACATGTCATTCAGTTCACCTGTTGTCTTTTAATTATCTCATTAGTTCCCTTTGTTTGGGTTAATGCTTATAAGTCCTCAGTTCTTCCTTAGTCTTCGTCTGTTCTCCGCCTATGTTAAGTTGGTTTTTGTGCCTGGATTTATCCTGATTAAAAGACTTTGCATTGATCTCCTTCATCCTCATGCAGTTTTGTATCACCAATGCGTGTCAGTTTGTTTGGCCATAAAGCATTGTTTTACACAATCTTACATTCTTTAAAAAATACGTAATATACTTGGCAGAACCATTTAAAAGAACATAATGGCAATCACTCAATACCATGATATTGATCAAAGTGCAATGTATTAGCATCTGATTCAATCAATGCAATCCAATCAGATTTTGTAGTTTGTAGTTTTTCAGTGTCTAAAGAATTAAAAGCTCTCAATTTCGAGTACATCTCTTTAAAAAATAAAATCTTAGTGATTTGTAATCTTAGTTTGCATATAATTCACTGTAAAATTAAAAAATGCGGTTGTACTACCTAATCTGACTGAAAGTGGTTGACTCTGATTCTTAAAAGTTTTTAGCAGACTAGACAGACTAGAAGCATGACTTGCTACTGTCAATAGATACGCAGACTGTGAGCATGTAAGATATTTTGGCTGTTGCATGATAGGCATACATAAATCCAGTAGCAGATCTGGCAGGTGGTGCTGGGGAAGTGAAGGGTTTCACGGAACTCTAAAGCACTGCAGGACCAACTGCACAGCAAACTGAACGAGCGCCCAGTATTATATTTTTTTTTTTTTATTTTAAATTTTTTTTTTTTTAGTTAAATCTAATCTAAATAATTTAGTTATTTCTTTTTTGTTTATTTTTTTTTTTTTTTTTTAAAGGGATCCTGTTATGCTGCAGCACAATTTTTTTTTTTTTTTTTTTTTAAAAAAATAAAAAAAAAAAAATATTTTTTGTTTTTTAACAAAAATTTTTAAAAAAAAAAACAAAAAAAATAAAAAAAAAAAAAAAACCACAATTTTTTTTTTAAATAAATACATTTTCCGCTAAATACATTTTCCGCTAATTTTTTTTTTTTAAAAAAAAATTTTTTTTTATTTTTTTTTAATTTTTTTTTTTTTTTTTTTATTTTTTTTGTTTTTAAAAAAAAAAAAAAAAAAATATAATATTCTTTTTTTTTATTTTTTTTTTTTTTTACCAAAAAAAAAAAAAATTTTTTTTTTTTTTTATTTAAGTTTTTTTAAACAAAAAATTTGAATTTTTTTTTTTTTTTATTTTAAAAATTTTTTATTTTTTTTTTTTTTATTTTCTTTTTTTATTTTTTTTTAAAAAATATTTTTTTGTTATTTGTTCAAAAATACCCCCCACTCAGTCAACCTATTTTTTTTTTTTTTTTTTTTTTTTTTTTTTTTATTTTTTATTTTAATATTTTGTGAAATATTTATTTTTTTAAAAAAAAAAAAGTTTTGTTTTTTTTTTATTTTTTAATTTTTTTTTTTGTTTTTTTTTATTGTTTTTTTTTGTTTAAAATTTTTTTTTTTTTATTTATGCATTTTTATTTTTTTTTTTTTTTATTTATTTTTTTTTAATAGTCTTTTTTTTTTTTGTTTTTTTTTTTTTTTTATAATTTTTTTTTTTTTTTTTGATTTGTTTTTTTTTTTTTTGTTTTAAAAAAATTTTTTTTTTTTTTTATTTTAAAAAATTAAGAAAAAAACAAATTCGTTTATTATGTTTTTTTTTTTTTTTTTACAAAAAATTTTTTTTTTTTTGTTAAAAAAAAAAAAAAAAAAAAATATTATTTTATTTTTTTTTTTTTTATTTTTTTGTTTTAATTGTTTTATTTTTTTTTTTTTTATGTTTTTTAATTTTTTTTTTTTTTATTTTGTTTTTTTTATTTTTTTTTTAGTTTTTGTTTTTTTTATTTTTTTTTTTTTTTTTTTAGTTTTTTTGATTCCTTTTTTTTTTTATTGTTTTTTTTTTTTTTTACAAAAAAAATCTTTTTTTTTGTTTTTTTAAAAAAAAAAATTTTTTTTTTTTAAACAAAAAAAATTTAAAAAAAAAAAATGTTGAACAAGCACTTTCCTTGGCGGCAGAAGGTCATCAAGGCCCATCACTTGTGCCTGTGGTAAATATGTGATCCTAGCAGATTTCTAGCAGATGGACGTAAATGACCTATCAGCTTGTACCATCTAGAGTTTCACAAAATAAATTAAATATGTAGTCTGGTTGATTCAGTCATGTTAAGTAATAGCTTTGACTTGAAGAAAAAACTGAATAAACATTTTTACAATGTAATTTATAGATTAAACAGTTTGGCTGGGTTCCTTGTTACTGTCACAAATACAACTTTACATGCTAAAATTAATTTATTCAGGCACATCAGATGTCAACATTTTAATGCTATTAAAAAGTCATTGAAATGATCACAAAAAATGGCAAATATTTTATCAAAACAACAACAACAAAAACAACAAAAACTGATTCATAACTACATAAAACGTAGTGTAATGGTTAACAATTCCTCAGATTAAATAAAAAAAAATTATTCAAAAATCACCTTCAACTTCTTAGAATTTCATGTTATTCCATGTTATTGTACATACAATCCCCAAGTTCAATTGAGCCTCAATTAAGCCAAATAATTTTAGAAAATCAGTGTTTTTATGCCCACATTATGGAACATTAAAAGGCAAAATAATTTTCTGTAAAATACTCAGTATTTGTTTAAACTTTCCCAGTTAGTAGAAATTCTTTGTGGATGAACCGCATTAACTACCCATGAATCTTTGCGAGTTGTTCTGAAGGCCTCTCAGTGTTCTCTCAGTGAACTGATAGGTGAGTTTACGCTTCACTTTGCAGATCTCTCCTGTTCGCGAATAGTTTCGTAGGGCGCGGGCCATTTTCTGGTACGTCATGGTTTTCCGGTTACCCTTGCGTCTGCCCCACATCTCAGCCAGCTTTTCCTTGTTCTGGGACGAAAACTGGAAAGTTCCGTTGTTAGACTGAACCCACCAAATGCAGCTCCGCATGTCTGGTGTCTGTAGCATCTCATATAAGAACTGAAACAGCCGCTCTTTCCTTTTACCTGAGAAATGACATTGTAAATGTCAAATGTATTTTAGTGATAGCAGAACATAACATTTACATTATGCATCTGACATCCATCTATCGATCCCTGTGCACAAATAAGGCAGTCTGTTGTCCATAACAGCTTGTTGAATTGTCGTACTGATAAGACCATTACGCCCTTTCAAATGTAAGATTGAAAATAAGCCTGTATAGTGACATACAAATTCAAACAAAAGACAAAAGATAAAATTCCACAAAAGATAAAAAAATCACAAAGGTTTGAAATTACATGATGCTGACTAAATGATTACAGAATGTTTTATACATAGGTGTATTCTTTTTTAACCAGTATATTTTAATTTAATTATCCAAATATTCCGATTCACTTATATGAATCGACTTTCCCAAAACCAAAAAGAAATAGGACAAGCAATGGCCTAGCAATTCTGTGTCTTACCTGAGAGTGGCGCTAGAGCCAGGGAGTCATATCCAATTTGACCCTTCATGTCAGAGGTTGGAGATGGTGGAAACTCTTGGCAACCAGAACTGGTGGACAGCGAATCTGAATCACTGTACCGGTTTCTGTCATACTGGAAGTGTCCCTAAAACATAGACTATTATTAATAACAACCATGAACAGGTCAACCTTCACTTATAGAATTATAACAGTGTTTACTGTATGTCTGGTGAGACCTACCCACTCATTGTGACTGGACTGACAGAGCCACGTTTGCTGCTGCGGTTCATGCGTCTCATCTGTTCCTGGCACTTTACCATAATGCCATTCATATGTATAATGTCCAGACCAGCTGTTCTCTGTGGAAACACATCACTCATTGTTATCACATATGCTGTTTGCTACAATCAACAACACATACAGGCTCTAAGAAGATATCTATGGTTATATTATCAATGCTTTTGATGTTAAAATACTTCCTCCTTTCCAGCTTAAATGGTAGCAACAGCTAAATATATACCATATATAGTTTGATTCCCCTGAAAAGTGTAAATACTGTTTCTCTGTAGCATTTTCAAAACATTGCTGTTTGTTTGAGCATCCGACCATCCTGACATGGCAACAGCTCAACCAATGGTGTGACTTTGGGGGCGGGACTATCTGTTCGACTTACCAGTGGCAGTTGTGGGGAAAGGAAACCTGTTAAAACACTGTCTGACTGTGTTTAACCACTTCACAAGTATGTACTTTTTATTATTCAATTATAACTAAACTTTTGTCACCCATGACATGGAATCCACATCTTGAGATACAAATAAAAAAGCTTGGTTAAAGAGGAAATAACTGAACTTACAAAACTGAAAGTGTACTTCCATTCAATTCAAAAAGGAGAAGTGACCCTTCCCTCAGTGGTCTATTACGGTGTTTAGTTGATTATTGAAGCCTCACCTGCCATACCGTGCTCTTCTTGATTTCTCCTCTGCACACCTGGTGCTGACATCACCTCCACGGAGTGCTCCTGCAGGTACTCCTCAATCATGTCGAGGTCCAGGTTCCCTGACGACGGCTCTCTAGGGCCCAGATCTTGGAAGTATTGAATCTGTAGGTAAGTCAATGCACGTTATCAAACACTGAATCAGATGCAGTACAGACACTACACAATGTACAAGACACAGTCATTTTCATTGCTTCTCCTAGATTCAGAGGAGAGCATTCACTGAAATCTGAATATTATATATTATTAAAAAAAAAAAAAAAAAAAAAAAAAACCCTACCCATGAATAACCATAAAGCTGTTTAACAGGAATATTGGAAAGAAGTTGTAACAATTTGCCTTACTAGTACATTCTGCCTCTCCTCAGTAAAATGTGGTTTTTAAATGCACCAACAGACATATTTGCATTGTGGGTGTGTGTAAACATTTTAGCGGTAATAATTTACCTCTGTTTTGACAGTTCTGTGTATACCACATATACACTTTGTTTTGACATTTTGACAGCATTTTAAAGCGAACCTTCCACACCTAATGCCGGAATGTCATTGCATTAAACAACAAAAATGTCTAAGCGTTTACACGTGCCATTTATTTTATTTCAACACCAGCAATGTTCTTCAAACATTCTGGCATAAGAGTCACTTAAAGGTCAAAGTTTTTAGAGTCACTTTTATTTATTTGCACTAGAACTTTACAATCAAATCTGCATGCATATTTGTTGATCAAATCTGATATTATGTGGACATAATAACTACCCATCTGCTTATTAAGGTAATATCATTTCCAGCACACTTATTACAAACAGAATCTTCTAATATGATTGGCCAAGAGTATGATAAATTATATATATTACTTTTGTGATGCTTAAATATATCACAGATCCATTTTTTTTGTAGATATAAAAAATCATCTGTCATACATTTTCCCCAATGCTTTCCCCTTCAGTTAAGCAAAAAATAAGAACAAATAATACTCACGTTTTCAAGAGTTGCCAACATCTGAAAACAGAAAAAAAGCATGTCAGTTGAGTAAAAACACCATGTAAGTACAAACACCTTAACATGGCTCTACATGACTGCACAGAATGAACAGAATGCTGTTAGAGTGCAGTTTGATCACGTCAAGTTTTTTTTTCTTTTTTTTTTTTCTGAAGCATATTTCACAACTCAAGCAATGAAACTGAAAGTGTGCAAAAAAAATAATAATAATCCTGTCAAATTAGCACAAATAACTGCAAACAAAACAGAAATTTGAATGATAATGAAGACATATGGATGCTCAGTTACCTCAGTGCAGTTCCAGTGAGTGAGACAACTATTAGTGTATCACAATAGAAAAAGTGGAAAAAAGTGACCGCTGAACAAGAGCTTGGAAGGAGGGTGGAGCTGTACATCACCTGTAATGTGCACCTGTTGCCTGATCTGATCCTTTTATATCCTCCCAACTGCCTCTCTCTCTCTCTCTCTCTGTTCTCCCCTCCTCCTACTGGAATACTCATAACGTTAACCCAACCTTCCTTCAAATGCAAATCTCTATTAATCAAACATGGGCTTAACGGTATGGGCGAGTGTAACGGCCTCTCCCCTTTGCCCTGTCTGTGTCAAAGCCTTCTGGGCATGTGGGCTGCGATGTTACTTTGTGTCCTAAAAAACGGGATTTTACTTGTAACTGCCACAGCGATAATTGAGGTAATTCGTTTTATTACACAGATCCAGATGAACTTCTTTTTTTCCCTCTCTGAAATCTTGCTAAATCCTGCTGCTGACATGATTCTGGATGAATTACTTGAAAACTACTGGAGGAGATACATGATTATTTAATGTTAATTTGTATAAAATGATCTTTTTTTTTTTCAACTAACACATAACAGCTTTGATGATGCATGAAAACCATGATCTTCCTGACGGAACAGTAACTCGAAATTAAATCAAACTTTCCAGTACAATCAAAGAATTGGGTTACACTTTATTTTACAGTGTCTTTATTACAGTGTAATTATACATTTAACAAGTAATATTAATAAACTACATGTATTATTAACTGTATGGTTAGGATGAGGGTTTGGTTTAGAGTTATTTTTATTACTATAGTAAGTACATGTAACATGTATAAGGACACCGTAAAATACAGTGTTACCAAGTACACAGCAAAATGAAAAGACTTATAGAGTATATAATAACTACTTTTTATGATGCTTTTTCAAAAACATGAAAACATGTTTTATTCCATTTTATTATTATAAATCCAATCCTTTTATTAAAATGGTCAAATGGTTTAATGTGTTTATCTCATGATAACATCCTTTTGACTGAAAGATAATGTTCTTTGGCAACAAGTATTACAAATTTTATTATATATGTCACCTGATAAAACATGAAAAACTACATACTGCGCACATGAGGCAGTCAGATGGCCTGTGGTGGAATAGCTTTTTTGTGACATAATGCTTGTCGCTGCATTGGTTAGAAACGGGGAAATACCTATCCAAAACATAGCATAGCAAGAATTTACACCTTAGAGGAACAGAGAAGAGGATTGGAAAGTGAAATGAGGAACAGCTTTAGACCTACTGCCAACTCAGACTTACATTACATTTACATTTAGTCATTTAGCAGACGCTTTTATCCAAAGCGACTTACAAATGCAAAATCAACAAAAGAGCAATGATATAAGTGCTATAACAAGTCTCAGTTAGCTTAAATGCAGTGCACGTAGCAAGGGCTTTTAAATAATATAATAAATACAAAGAAAACAGATAGAATTAGAATAGAGAGTGCTAGAGTTAGAGGGTCAAATAAAGATGTAAGAGATGTGTTTTAAGCTGATTCTTGAAGATGGCTAAGGACTCAGCTGCTGGGATTGAGTTGGGCAGGTCATTCCACCAGGAGGGAACATTGAATTTAAAGTCAGTGAAAGTGATTTTGTGCTTCTTTGGTATGGCAAAATAAAGCGATGTTCACTTGCAGAATGCAAGCTTCTAGAGGGCACATAAGTCTATAGTAATGAATTTAGGTAAAGGGGTGCAGATCCAGTGGTGGTTTTGTAGGCAAACATCAATGCCTTGAATTTTATGCGAGCAGCTATTGGTAGCCAGTGCAAATTGATAAACAGAGGTGTGACGTGTATTCTTTCCATCTCATTAAAAATTAATCTTGCTGCCACATTCTGGATTAATTGTAAAGGTTTGATAGAACTGACTGGAAGACCTGCCAAGAGAGCATTGCAATAGTCCAGCCTGAACAGAACAAGAGCTTGAACAAGGAGTTGTGCAGCATGTTCCGAAAGAAAGGGCCTGCTCTAATGTTGAAGAAAGCAACTCTGCAGGACCGGACAGTTTTAGCAATGTGGTCTGAGAAAGTTAGCTGATCATCAATCATAACTCCAAGGTTTCTGGCTGTTTTTGAAGGAGTTATGGTTGATGTGCCTAACTTGATGGTGAAATTGTGATGAAACGATGGGTTTGCTGAAACCACAAGCAGTTCTGTTTTGGCAAGGTTGATTTGAAGGTGATGGTCCTTCATCCAGCAAGAAATGTCTGTTAGACAAGCTGAGATGCGAGCAGCTATCGTCGGATCATCAGGATGGAATGAGAGGTAGAGTTGAGTGTCATCAGAACAGCAGTGGTGATGACAACCCCCACCCCCCCCCAACCCCCACCCCCGATCTCTAGATATGGCTTGAGTCCCTCATTACTGTTTCAAAAAATGATTTTGTCAGCCATAAAATTATTTTCGGTCACTAAACCCTTTGTAAACAGCATTGACAAGCTGTATGATTTAAAAGCATATCTTACCGTAGAGAATAAATTAAAGAGCCTGTAAAACTTGACAGTCAATTGTTGGCTCAACCTCTAATTTAGCAACAAGGTAATAAATGTCAAAAAGAAAACAATTTCAAGGCCACAGCGAATTTAAAGTCCAGGTACAACAGAAGGACTACATGAATATGAGATTTATTGCAAATAGAAGACAATAACACAGCAAATAATCCAGTATATATATTTATATTACATTGAGGGGAAAAAAATGGTATGGTAGCATTTAAATTCACTTGTTTTAAAATATATTTTAACAATTTAAGTCAAATATATTATTTATCATCACAAAATCAACCTAAATACTGTACATTATCTAATATCCACAAAGCTAATTTCTATGTAGCTTTTTACAGTGTTTAAAATCTCTTTTTTTACAAAAAAAAAAAAAAAAAAAAAACCCAATTCCAATCCGTTATATATTATAAAATCGCTGTCATAGGTCTTGTCAATGGCAGTTGGCACTTGGCAATGTTACTTGGCCAATATGGTGTTCATGTCATTCTAATACAAACATCATACATATCTGTAACATTAAACATCTGATCACCATATCACAGACCAAGTTGGACCATTTTAGGGGCTAAAACTGTATCTTATTGCAGAAGGATGGCATTTAATTTCCTAAGTTAATGAAACTAAGTTTTAATGAAAAATTATACATTTTTAATATTCTGGATTCCATTTGAATTTTTATTGTATGGACAATAACAGACAAAAACATTTTCAAAATATCTTGTCAGAAGAAAGAAAGTCATACTGTCAGAATCAGTTCCATGCTTTGTGTGTGTTTTGCTCCTCATGTGCCTTCCGTGCCATTATTTGGTCTTCCTATTCCATTTCCCTGATTAGGTTTATTTGTCCCAGCGTTTTCCAATGTTCATTATGTCCTTGATTTCAGGTGTTCCTCATTGTGTCCCTCCTCTAGTATATAAAGTGTATTCTGCCCCTTGGTTCCTGTCCGGTATTGTTTATGTCAACCTAATTAGCTACGTGTGTTTTCCTGGTCCCTTTGTGTTGGATTATATTATTGAAATCTCCTTTTCAATGTTCTCCAAGTCTCCTCGTTCCTCATTTATCGCTCCAGCACAGTAGGAACCGTGACACATACATATTTGGAATGACATGAAAATGATTAAATGATAACATGGATTGGAAAAAAAAAAAAAAAAAACACTACATAGGCATTGTATACACTAATACAGATACATTTGAAAATATCTTTTTCTCTGCATTTTGGCCTTCTGTCCACACAGAGATGGCATTTTTATCCAACAAAAATGAAGCATTTTGAAAGCAGTCTCCAAACACAGTTTTCACATTGTAGTGTGGACTGTGAAAACAGAGGTGTTTGAAAATGATGAAGCATGCTTCGGTATGTGATGCATACTCTACCAAAAGATATGTTTATACCAGTATTGTGCCTGTTACTTTCACACTGCTGCTAAAGATGTGTTACATTTTGATATCACGGTCCTGCAAATATTACGGAAAATGTACTCGCAATTGCTATCCTGCGGCAAAACATGAGCAAAAGCTGCAATTTACACCAACCATAAAATGGTGATTGAGTGTGACTAGCTGCATCAGTGAATGATGATATATTTTGCTAAATAAAAGAATCCTGCCTGAAGAATAGAGTGAGAACTTTATTATGTCTCTTCTGTTTGTATGAGGTTTTATGCATGCTCAGTAAGGTGAATGCAACGTTTAACAACTTTTTTTAGTGTGAATGAGAAACTTCTGGAAGACCCTTAAAAAGAAATTTTTTAAGTGCATAAACAGTTTTCAAATGTATCCGCACTCACATTTTAATTTCTATTCAAATACAACAATAGATCATCACGTTAGTGGACATATTCCTCCTGTTCATAGATGCTTGCTTTCAGTGAGGTGAAAGGTCAATGCTCAAACCTCATTCTAACTGGCATCTGCTAATATCAACGGAGGGGGGATTTCTGTGTTGAGTTTTATTAAATCACAGTCACTACAATGACAAGGCCTTGAACTGTTAGTCGTGAGAAGTGATTAGTAATGACATTGCTGGCTTCAGCGACAGCTGGGAAAATACATCTGGCTCTCTGACTCTCTGGCTCTGCCTTTTTAGATAAAGTCCACCATCTGGATTATGGCAGTTTTTATGAACTAACTCACTGCTCACTTCATCCTAACCTCGACTGAGTTATCAAACTGACCCGAGCTGGTGTTTACTCTGCAAACAGGCTTCTGAAATCCCTTTGCAACATTTGTCCTGTGAGAATCCCACAAAAATTCACTCGTTTGTGGACATATTGTTTCTCAATCCATTTGTCACCTGTGTTTTGTGTAAAGGACACATGCAGAGCCTATCTGACTGAATGTGAACCCTAAATAGGAATTTACCGTGTGAATTTCCAGATTTAGCCTGCCAGAAAAATCACTTTCATTTTTGTTATCCTAAGTCATTTTGACTATGCAGACTTGAGGACTCTGATACAGTAGCTGTCGTCAGAAGCATAGCCTCTGGTCATAAGCAATGCTTGGATTGCGTAATTTACACATAATTGTTTTAATATGTTTGCCAGGTTTTTTGCATTGTTTTGACTCTTAGCAACCGCTGAGGAGTGAAACTGGATTTTTGGAATGTAGATGCATTGAATTGGACATTAAAACACAGACGCCTTTTTAACACTTGCTGCCTTCTTAACGACGAGCCAAGAAAAGCAAGACATAAACAATAATACCAACAATGATGCAACTGGTTCTACAAGGGAGAGCTATAAAGCAGAAGAGCTTGTTTGGAAAACCCCTGGCTCGAAGAATATCTGGCAGTTGTGTTTTCTTGCACCTGCTGCTGATTAGTGATGTTAAGAGACGAAAAAGAGAGATAGCTGCAGGTGTAGTTTTCAGAAATATGAGCAAGCAGATTCTTATCATGTTAATATTTTATTGAATTCATACTACATGCATAATTAATAAGGGCAAATGTGATAGGCGTGATATTGATAATAGTCAGCAACAAGGAGGGTCCTAGCTAACAGGTACCACTCTTAGAACTCTGGCCAATGTTCTTGCAAACATTACTATTTTCAGATGGTTTGGAGATATCATTTCAAAACACTGTTACAAAAACCTCCTTTTGGGAATCGGGAATCAATTCATGTCAATGTCTATTACTGTAAAGTATACAACAAAAATGGAGATTTACAGATAAAGTGAAATTCAACAATAAGCTTTAAGAAAAGTTTACTTTCTTTCCACTAAAAGATCTTGCAGTTGGTGAAAACCACAAGAAAAGAAAAGTTCAAATGCCAAAGATTTGAATATGAACACACAATACAGTACACTGTCAATCACTGTATGTAATGCATTACATTATTGGTAATGACCTTATTTGCCTATAGCAGTTTCTTGGTCTTCTGACAAAAGACTTTCTCTACCTCCCCTGGTTCTGCAAAAATACCGTACGTGTGGCTACAAATCAGTTCAACAGTGTCAAGTGTGAGGGGTTTACAACATGGGCTACAGTACTTACTCTATGTGTAAGTAGTTTAAAAACCCTGTAGATGAGCCTACAGGCAAACTTCCCTCATGGTCATTCCATACACAAGAACATGCTCAACTATAGTGCTTTGTATTTGATCAGGAGCAAACATCCTTTTGACCTCTTCATTTTTAGTTTCCCCTCCTCTTCCTTTTTATCTCTCACCACTAGGACTCCTTTTCCAAAGCACATAATCATATGTGACCCTATTTATATTATCCTGAGATTCTGACTGGTGTGTAATCAGTTTTTGCTACTTACTGTAATGTTTACACATGGATAAATGTGTGCTATTTGAGTTCATATTGCAATGCTCATGGTAATTATATTGTCTACTTGTGTTTTCTGAAAGAGAACATGGTCAAACATGTAAATTGAGGGCATTTTTGTCTCGAGTTTGGCAGAAAACATTTAAGAAATTGGAACATGTTTGAAAACAGGTGAAATGTGTGCATAGTTTTAAGAAATGTGTCTTAGTTTTGAGAACAGAATGAATGGTTTGGGAAATTGGGCCAAAACTATCAGTTATAGAGTGTTAGCATGTTTATTTATTGTTAATATTTATTATTTTTTAAACTTTTTGTTTGCCAGTTTTAGTTTATCTTGGTTTGTAACAAAGAATAAATAATTATTGAATAGATTGTTACCCACAAAATGAATGGACAATCAATCAATCAATCAATCAGTTGATTTAGGTAGGCAAAGTTATGTGTTGTTTGCTGCTGTTTTAAGTGTTTTGAGATGTGTTGTTGTTGGATCTTTAACTGCTTTCAGAATGCAACTGACCTTGACAGGAATGAGGAAAGTGTTTTCTAAAAATAACTGCTAGCTTCTATTAATAGTTAGACTTACTGCACAAGGCAAAGAAACACAGCATCAACTGGGAATGAACAAATGATGTAATGTGTAATGAGGGAACAATTTTTTTTTCTTTTAATATGTTTTAAGATGTTAATACACTATTTTTACTACAGTATTGTTTCTTTGATTGCAATTTGTTTTAGACTTTTAGTGTAATTCACAATTGTTTGAAAAACTGTCAAATGAATAAAATAAGTAGATTATACTACATTATGCATTATATTATAGTAAAATATTGAAATAAGTACATCACATTACTGTCAATCAGATGTATTATGTTATTGGCACTATAGTGTCCGGTGAGAGTACGCTGTGTGTGAAGTGGCTGCTGCTTCTCATCGCTATCGTTGTTTTGTTATTTTGTTACTTAGTCAATTGTTTATGTTGTCAATCGTTCATGTTGATGTGTTTTCTTGGGACTTAAAGTTTGGATTTAATAGAACAGTGCTATTTGGATGTAGCAATAAACAGTGACATCACCATATTCGAGCGTTTGAATGTGTTTTCTTGGGACTTAAAATTTGGATTTTATGGAACAGTGCTTGGATGCTTGGGCGAAGCGTCTGAACTTCCGACATCACCATATCGGAGTGTTTGGAACTGTTATGCTGTTGGACTGCTGACTTTGACATTTTTGGGACTGCTTGACAAACTTCTGTTCAGTGTCTCACTTTTTGAAATCCCCACGAGCCCTCTGCTCATGTTTTTGCTTTACCACTCTGCACTCACGGTGAGTAAACCTAAAGTATCCGGGCTTGTTCTGGTTCTAATTGATACCATGGATATTTGTTATACCTCATCACAGCTGCATAAACTTAACTGTCACTACTGTCTGGATATATCTACATATGAATGGTGTAAAACCCTCGGAATTGCTCGTCTTCCACTTTACATCCATCGGTCTCAGTTACAAAATATTATTACTTATAAGGCCCTTAATGGCTTAGCTCCTGCGTACCTAACTAGTCTTCTACCACGCTATAACCCATCACGCTCCTTAAGGTCACAAAACGCTGGACTTTTGATAGTACCTAGGATAGCAATGCCACTAAAGGAGGTAGAGCTTTTTCGCATTTGGCTCCCAAACTCTGGAATAGCCTTCCTGATAATGTTCGGGGTTCAGACACACTTCCTCTGTTTAAATCTAGATTAAAAACACACCTCTTTGGCCAAGCATTCAAATAATGCATCTCATAATTTTGGATTGCAGTTATATCTGATCAAATGCGCATAATTATTCTTTAGCTTGGGTTAAACGAATTAATTTTACTTGGCTGGAACAGCAGCTATGCTAATTATGTCTCTATTTGTTTCTCTGTTTTGCCAAGGGATTTACATCCCGTGGTAACTAGGATTTACACAAGCTCCAGTCTGGATCCAGAACACCTGAGAAGAGATGATGCCAACCCCTCAGAGGACCTCAGATGATGCTAACCCGGAGACCACATACAGAACTACCACATTTTGCTATAAGTTTGATTGCATAATTGCTGTTCATAGAGTTAATCGTCTGTTTGTTTACGTCTTTTATTGATATTTCTGAACATTTCTGCCGTATGCACATAAACTGACAGTCATCACTGGTAAGCTACTACTAAATATTGTAGAAACGTAATTTTCTGTAAAGTTGCTTTGCAATGATTTGTATCGTAAAAAGCGCTATACAAATAAACTTGAATCGGTCTGCAAAGCGTCGGTGGATTTATGACTGCAACCCTATTTCTTCAATACCTGTGGTCTGGTCGCACAGATCTAAGCATTACTATAGTAATGATGTGACTCTATCGCGTCCTTACTCTCATACCCTAAACCAGATATTTCTCATTCGCCATGGTGTGCAACGCATGTGCCCCACAGACACAACTGTGCCCTTTTGAACACTCGTTCCTTGACTGGCAAGGGTACACTGCTGAGTGACATTATAATTGAGAGAAATCTTACTATTTCTAACTGAAACCTGGCAAATGTCTGCTGACTTCATTGACTTAATCTATTAACCCCCTCCTGGATACAGTTATCTGACAAAACCTTGTCTCACTGGCAGAGGTAATGGTTTGGCTGTGGTTTTAGGAACAATTATAAAATGACCAAATATGACGTTCTTGATGTTTCAAGTTTTGAATGTCTATCATTAAAACTTGCTGGTCCTGCTCCCCTTCTGATTCTGTTGATTTATAGCCCCCCTAAATATAACGCAAGTTTTCTCTCCGAGTTGACTATTAATGGCTCTGTTGATCTTTGTGAAAGCTTTCAGTCTTTTTTCCTATGTAAAACTGATAACATTTACCAAGACTTTTTTCCATCTGTCTCTCCCCATCTTTTTCTATGTCTGATAGGTCACCCACTCAACACTTTCTTACCCACAAATATATCTGCGGTCGAACAACTGTTAGATTATCAAATCTAACTCTGTCTCCAGCACACTTGATCATATTCCAACATACTTACTCAAAACTCTTTTGCCTTCACTCATCCAATCTATTACTCATATTATAAACAGATCCCTTGCCACTGGTTACGTTCCACAAGAACTAAAAGTAACTGCCATCACCCCAATCCTTAAGAAACCTAGTCTTGATAACATAGGTCTGAACAATTTATACCAATATCAAACCTCCCATTTGTTGCTAAAATACTTGAGAAGGTAGCTGCAGCACAACTGCAGTCTCATTTAGAAACATAATCTTTATGAGCAGTTTCAATCTGGTTTCCATCCCTCTCACAGCACAGAAACAGCACTTTTAAAAGTGGTTAATGATCTCCCTCTGGTCTCTGATTCTGGTGCCCACAGTATCCTGGTTCTCTTTGATCTGAGTGCAGCCATTGATATTGTTTGCCACTCTGTACTTCTTTCTCGACTATTTGCTATAGGTATCACTGGTGCTTCTCTTCAGTGGCTAACTTCATATCTATCGTACAGACAGCAGTTTGTTAGGATAGATAAGATAGATCTTGCACTGTCACTATTTCCCGTGGTGTCCCCCAAGGTTCTGTACTTGGTCCACTTCTATTTCTCATTTACGTGCTGCCACTGTGTCAGATCATCTGACATTATGTTCTCAATTTTCATAGCTATGCTGATGATATTCAAATCTATTTTACAGTTCAACCCAACTCAGTTTGTCCACCCCTTTCTATTGTTACCTGTTTTCAAGAACTTAAAACCTGGATGTTAGATAACTTTTTACAACTAAATGCAGAGAAAACTCAAGTCCTGCTGGTTGGCCCTAAATCACAGAGCTCCTCCCAGCATGACATCTTTATAGATATCGATGGTGTCCCGATTAGGACCTCAACAACTTTGCAAAATTTAGGAATATTGTTTGACTCTGTGTTATAACTCCTTATATAGTGTATTAAAATTTATAAATCACCACCAAACCAAACAAAACTCTATGTTTTTCTAACCTCCAGATTGGATTAATGTAACTCCTTATATAGTGTATTATAAGTTATTGATTGCCTCCAAATGATACAAAACTCTGCTGCTTGAGCCCTTACATTTAACAAAAATCTGCACATATCACTCCCATCCTTCATCAACTTCACTGGCTTCCTGTGGCCAAACGTATTCAGTTCAAACTCTTAGTTTTAGTTGATAAGGCCTGTCACAGCCTCACACCTCAATACCTAGCTGAATTAGAGCAACCATACAGTACATTCCTGCACAGACTATCAGATCTAGCAATGGTAACATTCTTGTTGTGCCCAAGTATAAACTCTCTATGGTGGGTGGTAGGGCTTACTGTATTATAGACCCTAAGCTATGGAATAAGCTGTCCGATAATATTCGTGCTGCCTCCTCTCTCCAGACCTTTAAGTCTCAACTTAAAACACATCTATTCACATTGTTCTCTAAATAACTCATTTACGTCTCTGCTTCTCTATTTCTCAACTTCTGTTTGTATGACATATAACCACTTTCTTGACATAATTAGTGTTCATCATATGATTGCATGACCTCTGGTTGTTTAACTGTGGTTCTTTGTTGTCAATACATGTTTTTCTGAATGTCCCCTCTGATTGTCTGGTGTATTTATTTATTCATTTATTGGACTGTCTGGTGTATTTTGTTTGCCAATTTGCTTGTATTATTTTGAAAAGCATCCTTGGGTTCTTGAAAGGTGCTATAAAATTAAAACATTATTATTATATATATTATTATAAATATACAAAATCTGCTGTCATTTGTAACAATTGTTATGCAATTCCAATATTATAAGATTTATGTTTGTAACAAGTGAATACATGCTAATTGTTGTAAAGCCAAAGGTAGTATTTTTTTAATTAAATTTGTTCTTATATTTTATAGTTTTATTTTTATGAAACGTTTTACATTTTAAATATATATTGTGATTGTGTTACATTTATTCCCAACATAACTTTTTTGAAGGGTATTTTGAGCTAGATAATCATCTATTTTTCATCTTGTTTTTCATAAGTGCTGTCTGTTTGACTGTACTTGTGTACTCCAGCATGCAAATATATCCTTTATCTCTCTGATATACAAACAGGCCTTCACGGAGCTCTATGTTGTGTATGTCTGAGTTTTGGTGGTTTGGGGTTGTCGTTTCACAGCTCGTAGCTGCTCGGAAAACTTATGGGTAATTGAGTCATTGTCAGCACAGTGCAGGTGTACTTTACAGTTTAGAAAGAATTCCCAACCGAATTCACACATAGCAAACTATAAGCAAATCAGTTACATGCAGATAGAGGTTTGCTGGGAATTTCCCCCAAAGGCCCATAGGCATTATGTTATTGGACAGTTTCAAGCTCTGAACAAATAGAGCTGAGTATAAACAAACCCAAATTTGGGGGGGGGATGCTTTTTAAATTAGGATACATAATATTTGGATAAAGATTCAACTTTGCATGCATTTACACTGTAGGTAAGCCATAGACTCAGTCCGAATTAGCATAAATATGGACTAGTTTAAATGTATCTAAACATCTATATAATTACGAACATCAGTTATCGGTGTGTCTGTCACAATATCACAAAGAAAAAGCTTACTGATGATTGTACCTCCACCTCAATCAATCTACAAAACCTAAAAATCATACTTTTTCCTGAAAGTGCATTAAATAAAGAGTTATATTTAAATTGCATTGAAAATGTACAGATATATGCAAGATATGCAGTACAACATTCAACATGCATACTACCATGCATAAGTCTGGAGTCTGTAAAACGCATTAATTTGATCAAAAATACATTAACTGTTTTCTATTTGAATATACATTTTTTATATTTAATTTATATTTATAATGGCAAAGCTGAATTTTCAGTATCATTACTCCAGTCTTCAGTGTCACATGATCCTTCAGAAATCATTCTAATATGCTGATAATATACCAATATTATCATATTTATTTATCATTGAAAACATTGGGTTGCTTAATATTTTAGTTTTTCAGATAAATAGAAAGATCAAAAGAACAGCATTTGTTCAAAATAAAAATCTTTTGTAACATTATTAATGTGTTTACTCTGCATCATTGCTATCTAAATGTAATAATCTAAAATATAATAATAATAATAATTAATAAAAGCCTAAAATTGAATAAAGCATAAACTGAATCCTGCAGGTTCTCTGTGCTTTATAGTCAAATGCTGATCAATAATTGCTCATTTGACAAATAACTGCAGTTACACAGATGTCGACAATAAAGCTGGGAAAACCCTTCCCTTCAAACGCTTAATTCAGCTGAGTGCTATTGATTCATGCAACATTATGGCACTTGTGCTGGTCTATGACACTTAAATGACAATAACTCCAGAGTACTGACAACTCACACCTGTCATAAAAGTTGATGATCTGAGACAAATTAAAGCAAATGTGGATATAATTTGAACATTTTCCTTAATGTATAATCTCTGAAAACTACAAGGTTACAGTGTAGTGTGTTACATATCATCCCTTCTCCAAAAATGATTTATGACTAGGAATGTTGTTGAACAAACATGAAGCCCTACGGATCCAGTACAGTTATCCCATGGGACACAACTTTCCCAGCCAGTATCCAAAGGCAATAAACCTCTCTAGACAAACAAAGGCCATTTTATCTGTGGCTCGGCAGAACATACATGAATGTAAATCATGTTTTCTCAAGTGGGAAAGATAAGATATGGGAGAAGGCCGTCCAGCATCTCATGCAGGGCGAGCTTGAAACCACAAAGATCTGACAAGACCCACGGTACGAGATGTGAAGTAATACACACAGACAGACACACAAACACACACGCACACACACGCGCAGGCTTTGTTATGAAACTCTACTGTAGTCCCTCTGGTTATTCATACTCCTATTCTCCATCTGCTGTTAGCAATCATCTGTTCATTATTTGCCGTCAACCTAATGATGAACAGCTAACCCCTTCAAGGAAAGTAAAGACATATTGGTGATAATACAGTACATTTCCCATGAACTGTTTGTGTATATTTATGTTGATTTCTTTATTTATTTTTTCAAGATCTTTAGGGCATTTATAGTAGGGGTTCACTGCACTATACTAACCAAACCAATCTTTGAGCCTTGTTAAATACAGAACCCAAGGGTTCAAGGTTTAGTGGTTAGCATTGTCAAGTTATCCTGCACTGGTATATGCTGACGCAAAAATCGCCTTTCTCCACTGACAGCCAAACAATTTTGAAATCAAGATATAAATCACCAGTATTTCATTTCAGTGCTGTGATATTCTACTAAAGAGTTGTGACCTGTTATTTTGAAGTGGATCTTTGAGATGAATTGGGAATAATAATGAGTAGCTTCCTTGGCCAAGACCGACGCGTTATCATCATGTCCATCAAACTACAGTATTTTGCTCTGCCACAAGAGGGAGCAATGGAGAACAGACACTGAATCCACCTGCTCATGCTAACACAAGTATGCCTGCATAACGAAGACTGAAAGATTTCCGTCATTTACCAACCCTCACATTGCTCCAAACCACTTTGACTGTCTTTCTTCAGTGAAACAACAACAACAACAAAAGATGTTAGGGTGTAAGGAAGCTTTTACAGACTGACAACCTCAGTCACTATTCAGTTTCATTGCATCTATTTTTCTCTGACCAGCTGTCACAAAAGGTTTGCGTTTCCCAGAGAAACTTTGCATCTTGCAAGCATACAGAAAACTGGTGATGGAAATAATATGAAGTGGGAGGGAAAACTATATTTCAGTGCAAAGGTTGAAGGAATTTAATTCATATTTTTTTTTTTTTTTACCACGGAATGCAAACATTTTGTAAGCAAAATTTGTTTTTGTTTGTCTCAGGTTTATTATTATTATTGTTATTATTATTATTATTATTATTATTATTAACAATAAAAAAAAAAATAATTAAATGGTAACCAAAACTGTTTGGCTTGTTTTGAGGGGTAGGTTTAGGGGATAGAAAATACAGTTTGTACAGTATAGAAACCATTACGGAATGAACCCATAAAACATGGAAACCAGTATGTGTGTGTGTGTGTGTGTGTGTGTGTGTGTGTGTGTGTGTGTGTGTGTGTGTGTGTGTGTTCTACAGAAGAAAGTAAGTCATAGTTTTGGAATGACATTATGGTGAGTAAATGAAGACATGACTTTCATTTTTGGGTGCACTTCAGTGTGACACTTCAGTGTGTTTATTAAGCAAATGTAGCACTGATAACTACAATGTTTTTTTTTTCGGTTATGAATTGCATATAATAGATAGATAGATAGATAGATAGATAGATAGATAGATAGATAGATAGATAGATAGATAGATAGATAGATAGATAGATAGATAGATAGATAGATAGATGTAATCGTTTCACAAAAAAACATTTTTTTTGTCATGAATTGCACCACATGAATTGTCATTATTAGCCTCTTGCTCTAGGAGGCGCTCTAGGATATTATAATAAATAAATAAATAAATAAATAAAAACTATGGGAGTCTGTACAAAGAACACAAGACAGTTGTCATATTACAGTACCAGCACATTCACATATATTATTACTGTAGCTTTATATATACATATATGCAACAGTGATGTCATGGGTACATATTTAAGCATTTATGGAAG